>NC_053436.1:54427481-54514138 GCF_007990345.1 Gossypium hirsutum | reverse complement strand
TAACGCAATATCTACACTCTTATGCCCGCACCCCTATACTCGAGTGGCTGAGGAAAGGAGAGGTGGAGTAGTGCAGATTTACACGAACGAACCAGTACCAAGCATCATTATATGGAGTAGGCTTCTACCCCTCCGCCCTGACTCATGTCACAGCCCCTTTCGACTGCGCGATCCCTTCAGCAGGAGCCAGTGCATTACTTTCCATATCATCCACCATAGCTCCGTCAAGATCCATTTACTATATGAAAATACAATTTAAATTTGTCAGGAGTCGTCATACTATTACAATATATTTATGGCATGTATAGCTAGACTCATACTCATACTAGGTTTTTCCGAAAATTGACTAAACCATAGCTCTCATACCACTAACGTAACACCTTACCAGTTCATGCCAGATAGTTCGATTTACCAATAAAACATATAAACTATTTCCTAGATATAAATTTCGCTCAAATTAAAATTTTCATAATACTTAATTCTACTATAGGTTCGACCCGAAACATTTGAATTGATTTGGATAATTTTACCTTTAGAACTTTGTAAATTTCAAGCTGACAGGACAAGCCATGAACAGCACGTCCATGTGTCTTCTTACATGGCTATGTTGAAGGCCCGTTGACCACACGCTGAACATATCACACCATGTTAGCCGTGAATTTTTTCTTATTTGAACCTATAGCGGTTCACACGAGCACACACCCGTGTCCATGCGTGTCCTTCACCGGCCAACACGCCAGTGTCTCAGCCATTTACAAAAACCTTGACATTCTGTTTCTAACGTCATCAACCAATTAAAGGCACATGGTCAAGGCACACACCCGTGTATTAGGTCGTATCCTCCACACGGCTAAGACACACGATCGTGTCTCTGCCCGTGAGTTACTACCATGCATACTGACTTGTAAAAATTGAGGTGCAGGGGACACACGGCCTGACTACACGCCCGTGGGATAGACCGTATGTCACATACGGCCTAGACAGATGTCCATGTGTCTGCTCATGTGGACAAAAATAAGGCTATTTACCAAGCCTTTTGTGACAGCCCAAAATGTGACCCTAGTCGGAAAGTGGTTTCGGGACCACAAAACCGAGTCATAAAAATAATTAACCGCCATATTTGAAGCTTATTATATGTATATATGCATGTGTGAAAATTTCATGTTTAAATTTTGTTAATTGTAAGTGAATTTTATTAAATAGGACTTGTGTGAGAAAATTTAGAAATGTGATAGGCAAATGTTAAAGTGGCCTATTGATGCATGTTAAAAATGCTTGTACTTGCATGTCAAATTGGCCAAATTCTAGATGGTGGCCGGCCATGTTATGGACTAAAGCATATTATAATTATTTTGTGTCAACATTTTATGCTAATAATTTTATATTACAAAATGAAATAAGGAATAAGGCTAATAAAATACTAGTTAATGGGAGGAGAAACCAAAGTTTCTCCATCCTTGCTCCTCATTGCCGTACCTAGAAGAGAAAAGCTTTGAAAAATTCAACTATGGTGGTTAGCTAAATCAAGGTAAGTTCAAGGATGATTCTTGGATTTTTAGCATTTTTTTTTAGTTAGTCATTAAGTTCTTTGCTTAACCCATGACCAAAATTTGAAATGGTGTGGTGTCTTGAGCATTCGGTTTTAGTTATTAAAGGATGAGATTGGGTTATAGTCTTTATGTTTTATGAAGAATTGTTGAAGAGTAAAATGTTCAAGAAATGGTTGTTGTTCATGTTATTTGGATGAAAAAGAAAATGGTAGTTAGGTGAAGTAGAGTCTAACAAATGAGCACATATGTGCATTAGTTGCTAAATGGAGAAAAATCGGCTAACAAGTTGTGTACTAAGGCCGAATATGATTTTGGATACTATTGGGCAATGTATGTGTTTTGAATTGATGGAATGGAGAGGATGCTTTAATTGTGTTATGAACAATTATATGTTAAATTAAGGTTTGCTAAGCTAGCTACTAAGGTGAAATGCAAATGTTAGCATTTGATTTGGTAATAATCTGCTTGCGGACAGCAGCAGTAAGGTAATTTTGGAAAATCGCCATAATTTGTAGGAGTTTAATTAGAAGCTGAGTAAATTATGTCATTAAAGCTTGAAGAGTCTAGTTTCTTACAAAAGAAACTATAAAAACAAAAGAGTTACCGATCTTGAGATATTTGAAGTATTGTGGGGCTGAGTCAAAACGACTACTAGATTCCCTGTTCTGTTTTTTATAAAATCAGTATAAATTGTACAAAAATGGCCCTAAGATAAAATTTATGTGCTTAGACTCCTTAATAAGTCTAGTTTCAAATGAAATAAACAAGAACATATTTTGAACTCTGTACAATGAGAAATTTGATTCGTAGTGAAGGATAGTCAGTTTAGTCAAACAGTGAAACAAGGTGAACTTTAAGAAAAATCTGGTATTGTTGGGCTAAACTAAAAATTTTAAAAATTTTATGGATAATAGATAAATGAGTCTTCTGTCAAGAAAAATTTACGGCAATTGATTTGGAGTTTCGTAGCTCCAGTTATAAAAACTTTAGTGACTGTTGCTCAGGAAGTCAGCTTATAGGGAAATTGTAATTATATTGTAAACATTAATGAAAATTTGCTAATGAATTATTTATTGATTTTTATAAAGCTTATTGTAATCTATGTGTGTGAAAGTCGAATCTATATATATTATATTCTGAAAGTAATACTTGAATAGTCGATTAATGACTGTTTTAAAATTTGTTGAACTTAAGCTCAAGAGCAAAGGGGAACTAAATCCGATAAAGGGAAGGAAAAAGTAATTGAATAGCCATTGAAGTCGTTCGACAACATCCGAGGTAAGTCTTCGAGTAATGACCCTACTTGAATTATATTGAAATGATTAGTCATACTATGACGGATAGCCGAATGTGCATAGAGACTATGTTATAAAGCCAATTGAAATCATGCTCTTTGTGTGTGGCTATTGAGCCGAAATTGGAAAGGTTTAATAAATGTTCTGTGTTTGAGCCTTAGTAACGAAAATGAAATATGGATGTGTCATGATTGTTGATATATGTGTGCATGAGCATTTGAATGATATCCGGGCTAAGTCCCGAAGGCATTTGTGCTAGTGATTTTATCCGGGTTAAGACCCGAAGGCATTTGTGCTAGTGATTTTATCCGGGCTAAGATCCGAAGGCATTTGTGCGAGTTGATATATCCGGGCTAAGACCCGAAGGCATTTGTGCGAGTTGCTATACCCGGGTTAAGACCCGAAGGCAATTGTGCTTGTGGTTATATCCGGCTAAATTCCGAAGAAACTTGGGTTCGAAGGTGAGCGTGTTGTGCTGTAATAAATTCAATTAATACGCTCGAAAAACCCAAACGATAAGGTATGTTTGCGTGTGCATCGGAAAAGTCGATTCGTTTTAAATAGTATTCGTTCAATCGACTAACGAACTTTCGGCTTTTAGATAGGTTAATACCTTGTGTGTATATGTTGATGAAATGTGAAGTAAGTATGTTTATGAGAATGTGTATTAATAAAGTGATTCATTTAGCTATGTGAATGTAATACTTTAGTCAAAGCCAATTTCATTACTTGAAACTTACTAAGCTTTAAAATGCTTACCCCGTTGCTTTGGCTCTCTGTTTTATAGATTTGTTCGTTAGATATCGGATTCGGGATCATCGAAGTCGAAGTCATCCACACTATCAAAGCCCTTTTGGTACTCTTTTATTTGAACTCTGGATATGGCATGTATAGGACTACCCTTTTTGTTGTGGGTCATGGACCCTTTGGATTTGTATAATTTTGGATAGCCATGCGAAAATGGCTTATATATGTTTGAGCATAATGTTATAATCATTTGGTATGGATATGGTTATTGAGAGGTGTGGATATGCTTAACAAGGATTGGCCATGGGAATGGTTAATCACTATCATAATTTGTGCTATTTATGCTAAAAGGGCTAGTTGAATCATGGAAACTATGAAATAGGTAAAGTCTACCTTAAAGGCAGATGCTGACAGCAGCAGTGATGTAGATTTAGAAAATCACTAAAAATAGTAGGAATGGAATTAAATAGTGAATAAATTATGTAAACTAACCTTGATGAATCTATTTTCATAGGAAAGTAACGAAACGATCATATGGACAGTATGTTAAGAGATATTCAGGTTCTCGTGAGACAGGGCCAGAACGGTTTCTGGATTCCCTGTTCTGAATTTTGAAATTCATTATAAATTAACCAGAGATAATTAGGAGTCATGCCATATATTTATAGATTCCTCTCTGAGTCTAGGTTCTATAGAAACAAACGGCATCAGTATTGAAGCTTTGTGCAGGGAGATACCCAAGTCGTAATGCGCAAAGGTCAGTGTAGTCGATCCCTGTAAAATGGGAGACTTTGACTAATAAACTGTACTAATTGGCCTGACCAAAAATTCTAGAAAAAAATATGTAGATGGAAATATAAGTCTAGTTTCAGGGAAAATTTACGAAACTTATTTTTGAGTTGTGAAACTCAAGATATGATTTTTAAGGTGACAGTGACGCAGTTAACCAACTGCCTGGAAATTTTTAAAATGGATTGTGCAAAGAAGTGATATAAGTCTGCAAACCCCTCGTGTCCGACTCCGGCGACGGACTCGGGTACGGGGTGTTACAATTTTATTGGTATCAGAGCTACAGTTTAGTCGATTCTAGGACTACCGTAATGCGTTGGGTCTAGCTATACATGCCATTTTATGTGATTATTTGATAGTGTGGTGATTTCTGACATTTGCAAATGTGTTTATTTATAGTAATGGATCCCGATCCCGACCGAGTGGTAGCTGATGATCTTGAGAGTGTAGCGCCTGCTCCCGCACAAGGGACAGCGCCGGTGGACTCTCAACCTAATGCTAGTAACCCGAATGATGAAGCTAGACAAGCTTTCTATAGCGTGATGAATGATTGGTTCAACCAATACATTCGAACTAATACGGCTGTTCCACAACCTCAATTCCCGACAAATACCACCCCCGCACCTACAATACCTCCGGTAACTGACCAAATAAGGTCAAATAAGCCCCCAGTTGACAGAATCCGAAAACTTGGGGCTACTGAATTAAAAGCTACGGATAGCGACGATGCCGAGCAAGTTGAATTTTGGTTGGACAACACTATCCGGGTACTCGATGAGCTATCTTGTACACCCGATGAATGCCTAAAGTGTACTATCTCCTTGCTACGCGATTCTGCCTACTATTGGTGGAGTACTCTGACTTCTGTTGTGCCCCGAGAGCAAGTAACTTGGGAGTTTTTCCAAACTGAGTTTCGGAAAAAGTATATCAGTCAAATATTTGTTGATAAAAAACGGAAGGAATTTCTTGAGCTTAAGCAAGGTTCTATGTCAGTTACTGATTACGAGCGAAAATTTGTTAGACTTAGTAGATACGCTTGGGAATGTGTTTCGTCCGAGGCTATCATGTGTAGACGCTTCGAGGATGGGCTGAATGAAGATATAAAAATCTTCGTTGGCATTCTTGAAATACGAGAGTTCGTAGTACTTGTCGAGCGAGCTTGTAAAGCCGAAGAGCTTAGAAAAGAAAAACAAAAAGTTGATGTGGGAACTGGAGAGTTTCGTAAAAGATCCTTGGGAAAGTCTCTTCAACAGGCATCGAAGAAATTTCGAGATGATGTGGGCCGGTCTAGAGGCACTTCGGGCCTTTTTAGACGAGATCGTGATCGACCCCCTGTGGGTACACGAGGCACTTCGGTCGCCAGTGTTGGGAATGAACGTCGAGACAGAACGGAATGTCGACATTGCGGTAAATGGCATTCGGGGAGTTTTAGATTCCATGACCGCTCCTGTTACAAGTGCGGATCAGTTGACCACTTCATTAAAGATTGCCCGAGGCTGTCTGAACAGAATGTAAATCAGAGTGGGAAACCGGGTGCTACCACTGCTCGAGGTAGACCATCTAGAAATACGGGCAATGCTAGTGGTGGTCAGAGAGGATCTAGAGATGCTACGACCAGATTCGAGGCTCGTGCGCCTGCTAGAGCTTATGCTATACGTGCCCGCGAGGATGCTTCTTCGCCTGATGTTATTACCGGTACTTTTACTCTCTTTGATACTAATGTAATTGCTTTGATTGACCCCGGTTCTACTCATTCTTACATATGTGAAACCTTAGCATCCAGTAAGACTTTACCTATTGAGTCTACTGAGTTCGTAATTTGGGTGTCAAATCCCTTGGGTCGTTACGTGCTTGTCGACAAAGTGTGTAAGAAATGTCCCCTAGTAATTCGAGGTTCCTGTTTTCCGGCGGACTTGATGCTTTTGCCGTTTGATGAATTTGATGTTATTCTCGGGTTGGATTGGTTGACCGTGCATGATGCGGTTGTGAATTGCAAAAGCAAGACTATTGATTTGAGGTGCGCAAATAAAGAAGTAATCCGAGTTTGAGTCTATGGACTTGGATGGGTTGCCAGCTGTAATATCCTCAATGTTGGCCCAGAAATATGTAAGAAAAGGGTGCGAAGCATACCTTGCGTATGTACTTGATGACAAAGAATTAGAAAAGAAACCCGAATCTGTGCCGGTGGTTTGTGAATACCCGGATGTTTTTCCTGAAGAATTACCGGGTTTACCACCTGTTCGGGAGATAGAGTTTGGTATTGAGCTTGTACCTGGGACTACGCTGATTTCGATAGCTCCGTATTATATGGCACCAACCGAGTTAAAAGAGTTGAAAGCTCAGTTGCAAGAATTGACGGATAGAGGTTTCGCTCGACCAAGCTTCTCACCTTGGGGTGCACCAGTATTGTTCGTGAAAAAGAAGGACGGAACCATGAGATTATGCATTGACTATCGTCAGCTGAATAAAGTGACAATAAAGAACAAATATCCGTTACCGCGTATCGATGATTTGTTCGACCAACTGAAGGGAGCCTCAGTGTTCTCAAAAATAGATTTGAGATCGGGCTATTATCAGTTGCGAATTCGAGATTCGGACATACCCAAAACTGCCTTTAGAACGAGATATGGTCACTACGAGTTCTTAGTGATGCCGTTTGGGCTCACTAATGCCCCTGCGGTATTTATGGATTTGATGAATCGGATCTTCAGACCATATTTGGATCGGTTCGTAGTTGTGTTCATTGATGACATCTTGGTCTATTCAAGAGATGAGACCGAACATGCTGAGCACCTGAGACTAGTGTTGCAAATTTTGCGGGATAAGCAGTTATATGCTAAGTTCAGTAAGTGTGAGTTCTGGTTAAGAGAGGTTAGCTTCTTGGGTCATGTGGTATCCGCATCGGGTATTCGAGTTGACCCGAGCAAAATTTCAGCCATACTTAACTGGAAGCCTCCAAGAAATATTACCGAAGTTCGGAGCTTCCTGGGGCTCGCCGGTTATTACTGACGATTTGTCAAAGGTTTCTCGATGATAGCCACACCAATGACGAAGCTACTTCAAAAGGATGTTAAGTTCGAATGGACGGAGAAATGTCAGAAAAGTTTTGATCAACTAAAAACTTATTTGACTGAAGCTCCAATTTTAGTGCAACCCGAATCAGGCAAAGAGTTTGTCATTTATAGTGACGCATCCCTACTTGGGTTGGGTTGCGTATTGATGCAAGAAGGTCGAGTGGTGGCCTATGCGTCGAGACAATTAAAGCCACATGAGAAAAATTATCCGACCCATGATCTCGAACTAACTGCCATCGTATTCGCTTTAAAAATATGGCGACATTACTTATTTGGTGAAAAGTGCCATGTATTTTCGGATCACAAAAGTCTCAAATATTTGATGACTCAAAGAGACTTAAATCTGCGACAAAGACGTTGGCTTGAGTTGTTGAAAGATTACGAGCTTGTCATTGATTACCACCCGGGAAAGGCTAATGTGGTTGCGGACGCCTTAAGCCGGAAATCACTGTTTGCTTTACGAGCGATGAATGTGCACTTGTCTGTTCTACCCGACAATGTGTTAGTAGCTGAATTAAAGGCCAAACCATTATTGATTCGTCAAATTCGTGAAGCTCAGAAAGTCGACGATGAATTGGTTGCAAAACGGGCTGAATGTGTTTCGAATATGGAATCCGAATTTCAAATTGATGATGACGATTGTTTGAGGTTCAGAAGTCGGTTGTGTGTTCCAAGAAATTCAGAACTCATTTCGATGATTCTGAACGAAGCCCATTGTAGCCGAATGTCAATTCACCCGGGGAGTACGAAAATGTACAATGATTTGAAACGTCAGTTTTGGTGGCATGGTATGAAACGAGACATCTCCGACTTTGTTTCAAGATGTTTAATATGTCAACAAGTGAAAGCGAAACATCAAGTGCCTTCAGGATTACTTCAGCCGATCATGATACCCGAGTGGAAATGGGATCGAGTCACAATGGACTTTGTGTCCGGACTGCCATTGTCGGCAAGTAAGAAGGATGCGATTTGGGTTGTTGTTGATAGACTGACTAAGTCGGCTCACTTTATCCCCGTGCGTACGGATTTTTCATTGGATAAACTAGCCGAATTGTATGTTTCTCAAATTGTGAGATTACACGGGGTACCTATTTCTATCGTGTCGGATAGAGATCCGAGATTCACCTCACGATTTTGGAAGAAATTGCAAGAAGCTTTGGGTACCAAGCTGCATTTTAGCACTACTTTTCACCCCCAAACCGATGGTCAATCCGAGCGGATAATTCAGATACTTGAGGATATGTTGAGATGTTGCATCCTCGAGTTTAGTGGTTCATGGGAACGGTATTTACCTTTGATTGAATTCGCTTACAACAATAGTTTTCAATCAAGTATTAAGATGGCACCTTACGAGGCTTTGTACGGTCGTAAATGCCGTACACCATTGTTTTGGACCGAGCTCGGTGAAAGTAAAATTTTCGGAGTTGATTTGATTAAAGATGCCGAACAGAAAGTAAAAATAATTCGTGAAAGTCTGAAGACAGCCACAGATCGTCAGAAATCGTATGCGGATTTGAAACGAAAAGACATTGAATATCAGGTGGGAGATAAAGTGTTTCTTAAAGTTTCACCTTGGAAAAAGGTACTCAGATTTGGCCGTAAGGGCAAGTTGAGTCCGAGATTCATTGGGCCGTACGAAATCTCCGAACGAGTTGGTCCGGTTGCGTATAGATTGATTTTGCCCCCTGAACTTGAAAAGATTCACGAAGTCTTTCATGTTTCGATGCTTCGACGTTATAGATCCGATCCGTCACATGTGATTAATCCCTCAGAAGTTGAAATTTAATCTGACTTGAGTTATGAAGAAGAACCGATTCGTATCCTAGCTCATGAAGTGAAGGAGTTGCGAAATAAAAGGGTTCCGTTAGTAAAGGTGTTATGGCTCAAACACGGGATCGAGGAAGCTACTTGGGAAACCGAGAGCTCGATGAAAGAACGATACCCAAACCTATTTACCGGTAAGATTTTCGAGGACGAAAATTTCTTAAGTGGGGGAGAGTTGTGACAGCCCAAAATGTGACCCTAGTCGGAAAGTGGTTTCGGGACCACAAAACCGAGTCATAAAAATAATTAACCGCCATATTTGAAGCTTATTATATGTATATATGCATGTGTGAAAATTTCATGTTTAAATTTTGTTAATTGTAAGTGAATTTTATTAAATAGGACTTGTGTGAGAAAATTTAGAAATGTGATAGGCAAATGTTAAAGTGGCCTATTGATGCATGTTAAAAATGCTTGTACTTGCATGTCAAATTGGCCAAATTCTAGATGGTGGCCGGCCATGTTATGGACTAAAGCATATTATAATTATTTTGTGTCAACATTTTATGCTAATAATTTTATATTACAAAATGAAATAAGGAATAAGGCTAATAAAATACTAGTTAATGGGAGGAGAAACCAAAGTTTCTCCATCCTTGCTCCTCATTGCCGTACCTAGAAGAGAAAAGCTTTGAAAAATTCAGCTATGGTGGTTAGCTAAATCAAGGTAAGTTCAAGGATGATTCTTGGATTTTTAGCATTTTTTTTTAGTTAGTCATTAAGTTCTTTGCTTAACCCATGACCAAAATTTGAAATGGTGTGGTGTCTTGAGCATTCGGTTTTAGTTATTAAAGGATGAGATTGGGTTATAGTCTTTATGTTTTATGAAGAATTGTTGAAGAGTAAAATGTTCAAGAAATGGTTGTTGTTCATGTTATTTGGATGAAAAAGAAAATGGTAGTTAGGTGAAGTAGAGTCTAACAAATGAGCACATATGTGCATTAGTTGCTAAATGGAGAAAAATCGGCTAACAAGTTGTGTACTAAGGCCGAATATGATTTTGGATACTATTGGGCAATGTATGTGTTTTGAATTGATGGAATGGAGAGGATGCTTTAATTGTGTTATGAACAATTATATGTTAAATTAAGGTTTGCTAAGCTAGCTACTAAGGTGAAATGCAAATGTTAGCATTTGATTTGGTAATAATCTGCTTGGGGACAGCAGCAGTAAGGTGATTTTGGAAAATCGCCATAATTTGTCGGAGTTGAATTAGAAGCTGAGTAAATTATGTCATTAAAGCTTGAAGAGTCTAGTTTCTTACAAAAGAAACTATAAAAACAAAAGAGTTACCGATCTTGAGATATTTGAAGTATTGTGGGGCTGAGTCAAAACGACTACTAGATTCACTGTTCTGTTTTTATAAAATCAGTATAAATTGTACAAAAATGGCCCTAAGATAAAATTTATGTGCTTAGACTCCTTAATGAGTCTAGTTTCAAATGAAATAAACAAGAACATATTTTGAACTCTGTACAATGAGAAATTTGATTCGTAGTGAAGGATAGTCAGTTTAGTCAAACAGTGAAACAAGGTGAACTTTAAGAAAAATCTGGTATTGTTGGGCTAAACTAAAAATTTTAAAAATTTTATGGATAATAGATAAATGAGTCTTCTATCAAGAAAAATTTACGGCAATTGATTTGGAGTTTCGTAGCTCCAGTTATAAAAACTTTAGTGACTGTTGCTCAGGAAGTCAGCTTATAGGGAAATTGTAATTATATTGTAAACATTAATGAAAATTTGCTAATGAATTATTTATTGATTTTTATAAAGCTTACTGTAATCTATGTGTGTGAAAGTCGAATCTATATATATTATATTCTGAAAGTAATACTTGAATAGTCGATTAATGACTATTTTAAAATTTGTTGAACTTAAGCTCAAGAGCAAAGGGGAACTAAATCCGATAAAGGGAAGGAAAAAGTAATTGAATAGCCATTGAAGTCGTTCGACAACATCCGAGGTAAGTCTTCGAGTAATGACCCTACTTGAATTATATTGAAATGATTAGTCATACTATGACGGATAGCCGAATGTGCATAGAGACTATGTTATAAAGCCAATTGAAATCATGCTCTTTGTGTGTGGCTATTGAGCCGAAATTGGAAAGGTTTAATAAATGTTCTGTGTTTGAGCCTTAGTAACAAAAATGAAATATGGATGTGTCATGATTGTTGATATATGTGTGCATGAGCATTTGAATGATATCCGGGCTAAGTCCCGAAGGCATTTGTGCTAGTGATTTTATCCGGGTTAAGACCCGAAGGCATTTGTGCTAGTGATTTTATCCGGGCTAAGATCCGAAGGCATTTGTGCGAGTTGATATATCCGGGCTAAGACCCGAAGGCATTTGTGCGAGTTGCTATACCCGGGTTAAGACCCGAAGGCAATTGTGCTTGTGGTTATATCCGGCTAAATTCCGAAGAAACTTGGGTTCGAAGGTGAGCGTGTTGTGCTGTAATAAATTCAATTAATACGCTCGAAAAACCCAAACGATAAGGTATGTTTGCGTGTGCATCGGAAAAGTCGATTCGTTTTAAATAGTATTCGTTCAATCGACTAACGAACTTTCGGCTTTTAGATAGGTTAATACCTTGTGTGTATATGTTGATGAAATGTGAAGTAAGTATGTTTATGAGAATGTGTATTAATAAAGTGATTCATTTAGCTATGTGAATGTAATACTTTAGTCAAAGCCAATTTCATTACTTGAAACTTACTAAGCTTTAAAATGCTTACCCCGTTGCTTTGGCTCTCTGTTTTATAGATTTGTTCGTTAGATATCGGATTCGGGATCATCGAAGTCGAAGTCATCCACACTATCAAAGCCCTTTTGGTACTCTTTTATTTGAACTCTGGATATGGCATGTATAGGACTACCCTTTTTGTTGTGGGTCATGGACCCTTTGGATTTGTATAATTTTGGATAGCCATGCGAAAATGGCTTATATATGTTTGAGCATAATGTTATAATCATTTGGTATGGATATGGTTATTGAGAGGTGTGGATATGCTTAACAAGGATTGGCCATGGGAATGGTTAATCACTATCATAATTTGTGCTATTTATGCTAAAAGGGCTAGTTGAATCATGGAAACTATGAAATAGGTAAAGTCTACCTTAAAGGCAGATGCTGACAGCAGCAGTGATGTAGATTTAGAAAATCACTAAAAATAGTAGGAATGGAATTAAATAGTGAATAAATTATGTAAACTAACCTTGATGAATCTATTTTCATAGGAAAGTAACGAAACGATCATATGGACAGTATGTTAAGAGATATTCAGGTTCTCGTGAGACAGGGCCAGAACGGTTTCTGGATTCCCTGTTCTGAATTTTGAAATTCATTATAAATTAACCAGAGATAATTAGGAGTCATGCCATATATTTATAGATTCCTCTCTGAGTCTAGGTTCTATAGAAACAAACGGCATCAGTATTGAAGCTTTGTGCAGGGAGATACCCAAGTCGTAATGCGCAAAGGTCAGTGTAGTCGATCCCTGTAAAATGGGAGACTTTGACTAATAAACTGTACTAATTGGCCTGACCAAAAATTCTAGAAAAAAATATGTAGATGGGAATATGAGTCTAGTTTCAGGGAAAATTTACGAAACTGATTTTTGAGTTGTGAAACTCAGGATATGATTTTTAAGGTGACAGTGACGCAGTTAGCCAACTGCCTGGAAATTTTTAAAATGGATTGTGCAAAGAAGTGATATAAGTCTGCAAACCCCTCGTGTCCGACTCCGGCGACGGACTCGGGTACGGGGTGTTACACTTTTTGTCACCCCTTACTTGCACCAACCTAAACAATATAAACCAAAACCAATCCAAGCATAACACATATAACCAAATCAACCACAACCATGAGAAATTTACATCAAATGCATTTAATAATAATCAATATTAGCCAACATTAATGGCCTATACAAAATGAGTATCACATCCATCATATGAGCCAACCCTTATGGCTAAACTAACAAGACACTAAACAAATGATTCAAGTCCCTATAGATGCCAAAATCAAATGTTAAACTAGCTATACCAAAGCTTTAAGTGATAGTGTGATTGATGCTTCCGACGTCCCTTGATCCTCGATACCAACTTGGCGGCACTATAAGAAAATGGAAAGGAGAGGGAGTAAGCATAAAGCTTAGTAAGTTGCATATAAATAAGTAACTACATCAACCATGCATATTATAAATACACACAACATTCTTGAGTGAACATGGGTAAATATCACTACATGGTTATATATGTCGCAAGTATAAACCAAAGATTTCAATATCGTTCCAAAATCATTTTCATAGCTAGAACTTACTCATGTCATTCTTACCATCAAGGCAACATAACTGGACTCATATCTCGTGAGTTTCGAATAAGAACCTGTACCACTCACAACATGATTATATCATTCCATATCATTGTCATAAGTTTTTAAAATAACCCATGAAACCATTTGGAATACTAAAGGATATCTGGCAAGCTTTACACAAGAGGGTGAATTACCGATGCCATGTTCCAAACATGGTCTTACACTGGCTCACATGTCGCGGCCGATGCCATGTCTCAGACATGGTCTTACACTAGTTCTAGTCTCATTTTCGATGTCATGGCCCAGACATGGTCTTACACTAACGTACATATCAACACCGATGCCATGTCCCAGACGTGCTTTTACACTAGCTCTCACAACATCGCTGATATCACGTTCCAAACATGGTCTTACACTGGCTCTCATATCGTGGCCGATGCCATGTCCCAGAATGGTCTTACACTGGCACACATATCACCCAAATGTCATGGCATGGATATCCAATCTATTCCTAAGTTCAACCGGGAAATTACCGCATTAATTTCATCATGCTTTATTCATAATCATATTCAACCATATTATGCAAAATAAATCATTCAACACATAATAACGATAAAGTTACCTTACTTATGTACAACTTACCTAAGTATACAAAAAATGAGCGACTAGTTGGATTTAGTCTACTTGCTTGGTATTTCCTCGGTCTAGGTCCGGATTTCGTATTTCTTGATCTAGAATGATAAAAATTCACTAATTTAATCATCATATTAATCAATGCATTTCATAATTCATATTTTGGCAAAATAACCATCTTGCCCTTAGACTTTCACAAAATTACTATTTTACCCCTATGCTTGTAAACCGATTTTATTGAATTTTATCACTAACTAAGCCTAGCCAAATTCTTTTTATACTAGAAGTAGCCCACAATTCCAATTATTTCACACATTTACCCCATAATTTATAACTTATGCAAAATGGTCCTTAGTTAGGGTTTTCATGAAAACTACTTCACAAAAGTTGTTTGTTTAACAACCATGATTCATTTTCTTCCATAAAAATTCAGAAAACAACATGAAAAATCTTATGGAAAAACCTTACACCTTCAACCATTTTGCAAAATAGTCCCTCCATTAGCTAAATTAAGCTACAAGAGTCCCAAAAGTACAAAATTCAACAAAAATAACCGTCAAAATGACTTACATGTAAGAGTTCATTGTGCTGAAAATTTTCAAGCTCCCATGGGGTTTTTTTTCACTTCAATTTTCGGTGGAAAAGATGGAGAAGAAATATGACCCCTTTTTATTTTTATTTTTTTATTCAATTAGCTAATGTCATCAAATACCAACCCTACTAAATTTTTTACTTTTTGACTCCTCTTGTATCTATGGCCGGCCACCATATTGAAATGGGTCTATTTCTAATTATGATTCTTTAGTTATTTAACACCATTTGTTAGAAAAACAAAACTTTTTCTCTTTATGCGATTTAGTCTTTTTTCGCAATTGAGTATGCAATCGCTAAAATTATTTCACCAAAATTTTCATGCACTCATATAATCATGCTACAACATATAAAATATTATTAAAAATAATTTCTCCGACCTCGGATTAGTGGTTTCGAAACTACTATTCCGACTAGGCTCAAAATTGGATTGTTACAACTTCTATCTGATCTGTCATGGAAAAAATTGTTGATGTGATATATAATTATCGAATTGGCTGCTCACGATAAAATATAGCCAATCTATTAAGGGATAAAATATTCTTTTAATGTTAAATTACGTGTTTAAAATGATTGATACCAACATTAATTCACAAGCCTACTTTATATACATAATAAACGCTATATCATTCTCATAAATAATTTTCATAATTAATTAAAAATATTTAAATACATTACTAATATTATTACAAGTTCAAAACTTAAATAACTAACTATTATTTATTAAAATTTAATTTTTTAAAAAGTAATTATATGTAATAAAATAAATTATAAAAAAAAAAACGGAAGCGGGGAGTTACAACTAGTTAAAGGGGAAACAAAAAACAATGAAGCTAGACAAATTATATATGTTTGACAATGGCAGATCCATCGGTGTTTTGTAATTAACGCAAGTTACGCAGCCAAGAGGAATAATTTACCATTGTGGGGGTTAAAAGAATGTTATAAACAAATCCACGGATGAACTCCATGACATTGTAATTAAATTATCCCTAGAAAGAAAACCAGATAATAAAATAAATTTATTATTGGATACTACACAGTTACTCACCCTACTCTTTTAAATTTTCATTTTGGGCATAAAAATTTTAAAAGAAAATTTAAAATTTAGATGCTACCATTAACAATAGTTTTCATTTTAGTCACTCGTTAGTTTGGGACTACGCAATGTCATTTTACTTTCATTTTAGTCACTTAATTTTAATAAGTTTTCGTTTTAATTACTATTTTCTTTTCTTTTCTTTTTTAGAGTTTCTTTTATCTACTTTCAAAAAAAAAATAAACCCAGAATTTTATAGGGAATTGAGTTATTCCGCTACAGAAATGAAAGCCAAGTTTTTTTTCTGTAACTCAACTCACTGTAAAAACTCGAGTTTTCTCTTATAAAAATTCAAGTTTTTATTTTTTATTGAAAAAGAACTAAAATTAATTTTGGAAAAAAGAAACTTAAAAAGATAAAATTAATTTTCTTTTTTAGTGATAGGTGACTAAAATGAAAATGATTGTTAACAGTAGTACCAAAATTCAAATTTTTTATTTAATTACAATATTCAAAATAAAAATTTATTCAAAATAAAAATTTATGAAAGTTAGGTTACAAAAATATAATTTACCCTTTATTATTCACATGTCCAACTTAATACATAAACGTCAGAAAGAAAGAAAAAAAAGAACAAAAAAAACTGTGAGCTGGATTGCGCACGACATCACACCGAAAACTACATGAACAAGCCGAAAGAGTCCCATCTCCAAGTAGTTGTCTTCACCTGTTTTATTCCCTTAACCCCGACACTATAAATAAATAAAATCTCAACAACAAAAATAAGGAAACAAAGAAAAGAACAAAAAAACCCTTTTTATTTTAGTTGTTGACAAGGGCACATTGCTTCCGGATCTGGCCTTCGGATCCAGTCTTAACATTAACCCGACCCATTTTCTCCATGGCTTTGGCAAACTCATCAAAGAAGAACTGTGGGGAACTGGTAAGGAGCTGGTTGATGAAAGCCAAGCTGGTTGAATCAGTGGTTAAAGCAGCATCGGATTGGAAAAGACCCCTTCTTTTGAGCAAGAGTGAGTAGTAGCTAAGATCGAAGGTTTTCCGACTCCCAGGGTCCATCTCAAGTATTGTGGTGTTATCGCTCGCGGTTTTACACTTGTTGGCCTTGAGGTTTTCAGCGTACTCGCTGTCCATGGTTGGGTCGATTCCGCCGGCGCCGGTGGAATTGTACAGTCGGCGCGAAACAGCCGGGCAATGGGATATGCCGATGGTGTGACCACCTGAAAAACAATGATGTCATTACATGTTATGGATGAACGGAACGAGTGGGTTAAGTGTAAATTATACCAGATAGGAGAACTAAGTCGGTCAAGTTAAGTCCTTGGTTACTGAAAAGAGTAAGGAGAGTAGTGAAGTTGTGGAAAGGGCTTGGAATGTTGGCATTTGCTTCGGTGATATTGGATATCACACCGTCTCTTCTTCCTGTTGGAACATTCCAAAATGGACCTCCCTGTGATAAACAGTGACCATTTTCAGTGCTTGGGATGGTTATGTTTTATGTGGGAAATGAAAAGCATGCAGGTGATTTTTTTACTTACAGTGGTTAACACAGAGTCTCTGGCAACCAAAGCGAGGATATCGGCACAAGAGACAACGCCAGGGCATTCGGCTTCGAGGAGGCTCTTCACTCTTTCAATGAAATCAAAGCCCTCAGTGTTAGATTTGGGACTGCATTCTTCTCTGCTTGGCCAGATGTGGAGTTTAGAAGCACTGATGCATCACAGCCCTGCCCGCAGAAAATAAAAATAGTATCATTTTCACTCCTTGTTTCTATGCCACACCATGGTTGTGAAAGCCGAATCAAAAGGTCGAATATAAATATAAAAGAGAAAAAGGCAGAAGTTTACCCTGACAATGCAATCATGGAAGTGCATTCTTAAGAAAGAAGCAGCGAGGGATGGGGCATTAGGGATGTTCTGTTTAACATAGTCCAGCACAATCTGCTCGGCTTTAGGACAGCTGCTGGCATAAAAGTTCATCTGCAGTTGAGCCTGTGCTGACCCAATCAATGCTAAAACACCAGACACAACAACTAAAACAATCCGCGCAGAGCTTGTTCCTGCCATCTTCGACAGACTTTGAACTAGCTCCTATTTCAGATCTCTTTGAAGGACAGCAATGTTTGATGTTGTTGTGATTTAGAAAACAAGGGAATGTTTTATAGGCACTGATTTTCAACTACTACAAGATTGAAACTATACAACTACAAATAAGATAATCAAGCCTGTGCTGTCCACGTTACGTATCTTTAGGTAACACTAAACCTTGATCTGTTTAAAGGTTAATTCATGAATTTGATAACGACACACTAAAAACCAAGTCAGATAAGAACAAAATAACAGAGCTGAATGAAATCAATTGGTTGAACTGCTCGATGGCTATCATATGTTATATACATTTGTATACATCTACTTTTCGATTCAATAATTTGATGCCACTGTAATTTTTTATAGCCGACAATGAGGCGAGTTTAATACCAGAATTTGTGTATTATTTATGCTTTTTTTTTCAGTTTTTTTTATCGTGTTAATTGTGTAATTGTAAAACTTGAATCAGTAAAGTTGATCAAATGTTTGCAATTTGTTATATGAATGTAATCATTTTCATTTATAGGCAAACATAAAGTAAATTACACTAACTAAACTGTTATTAAATTTATGTTTTGATTAATGTACTTAAAAAGTTATAAAATAGTCATTAAATTATTCGAAAATTTTTATTTAAGCCATTGGGCTGTTAAAGTTTTTTTTTTAAAGTTTAGCTAGCGAGTTCTAAGTGATTATTTGACAATTAGTTTGATGGATTGATATCCATTGACGAGTAGAAGAACATATTTTAGACCCAAATCTATCTAACGATCAATGTTAGAGATTAGAAAAGAAAGCTGTTTGGATTTTATTTACAGATTCATAACGTTCAAAATTGTTGTTTGGAAAAAATTGAATTGTAGAAAAAAAAAAGAAGGACAACTTTCAATTAGTGCGAACAAGAAGGTTAAATAATAATTTTAACATTTCAAAGATTTAAATAAAATTTTCCGAATAATATAATAATTATTTTGTAACTTTTAAAATTAAATAATTTAGTTAGCTTGTAATTTACTGCAAATATAATAATAATTTATTTTGATTTTGTGTTGGCGAAAGTTAAGGATCGCTGTAATAATTGATTTTTTTTTTATTCTTTTGTATTTGCTTTGGTGATTAGCTTTCTGGTAATTTGTAAATAATAGTTTCTATTTTGACATGCGTTTCATATTATTTTATGCATTTAGTTTTTAATTAGTTTTTAAATAATGTATTTTTATTGTTACCTATATTGAATTATAATATTAATTTGAAAAAAAAAGTAAAATAATATACAACAATTATAATATATTATAGTTCATCATAAATATGAAAAATATTTACATTAAATTAATAAAACACACATAATAATAGTGATTAAAAATAATTGATGAAATTTAATTTTCTTTTCAAAACAAATACATGAAATATTTTTCATTTACACTAAACAAATAAGAGATATAGATAAAAAAAATAAACAATTTTAAAAATATTTTACATAGTATAAATTTTAAAAATCATAATATTATATTACCTTATCATCAATTAAAATAATCTTTGATCACTCTCCGATGCTATTATTGCTCGAATATGATTCGGTATTACCTCTTTGAAGAATCATTATTTTAATGCTCCATTATTTTTTATATAATTCTAAAATATTAATGTTCTATTAGATGTTAGTTGATTGAATAATCCCTAATTGCATGTTATTTATTAAAATTAAATTGGATTTAATTTACTTTTGATTAAATAATACTGTTTTGTATTAATAACAGAAGTTCGCAAAATAAATAAATAAAAAACATGCATCAACATCGTGAGAAGCAGAAGAAATAAACTGATCCAATTCACAAGTCTAAGCAACTTCGAGCAACCCAGCAATATCGCAGTGTTGACCATGCTACAACTCAATATCATTGTTTCCATCAAAGGATGCCCTCTAACCCATTTCCTAAATTGCAGAATCACCTCAATCCACTCGGTCCTAACATGCATTTGGGATAGAATTTACACCCTTTTCATGGTATTTCTTTTTCAATTTCTATTCAAGTTTTGTGATAAATATCCAAATAAAAATAAATCGTTATTCATATAATTTAATAGAAATCAACTAATAGATAATCATCGTTATAACCAGTTTTATATTTACACTAATACCACAACAAATGCAAAAAAAATTATTACATCTAGCCTTAATTTTCCTTAACCCAAAATCAAATTAAATCATTATTATGGTTACCTATAAATGAAATACTAAATTGCAGACATTTCATCAACTTTACTAATCCAAGTTTTACATTTAAGCAATTAAGATGATAAAAATTTGAGAAAAAACACATAAATTATGGTATTAAACTTGACTCATTATCGGCTATAAAAAGGTGACAGTGATTGAATCGAAAAGTAAATATATACAAATGTATGTATATATGGTAGCCTTCGAGCAGTTGTTTTGTTCTTATCTTACTTGGTTTTTAGTATGCCGGGCTTAACTGCCACCCTTCTACTATTACAATTAGATATACAAGTTGTGTAGGTTAGGTTGATTTTTTGAGTGTTAGATTACATAGAATCCATTTGACTTATAAAATTTTTGGATACTTTTAAATTGAGTTAATTTTTTATTTTTTTTTTTTTGAGTTGTTCAAGTTTAAGGTTTGGATTAGTTTTAAATTATATAATTTAAATAAAGTTAATTGAATTTTTTAAAATTTTTATGTAATTTTGAATTGAGACAATTTTTTATTTAAGTGATTTGAGTTTAATGTTCAATTTTTGAATTAAATTATTATGAATTTGAATCATTTTAAATTCGGATTAATTTAAGAATTAATTAAAATTAGAGCTTTTAAAATTTTTTTAATCAAATCAGGTTTAACAACCGATTGTTGAAATTAATTGCAATAGATTTTAAAATTGAGTCATAGTTCACATTTATTTAACCATAGTTAGGCATGATTGTAATTAATAAATTACACAGTAATGTGATCCACATGGAGTAGCTCTTCGCATAACAAATTGTCTATTTGGATGAATTTTGAGTAGCCTTGATGCTACACTTCGAATCCTTTCTGTCATTGTCGGTAGGAGACTGCCATAACTACTCCATTGTTTTTTTTCTATGATTTTGATTAATAGTGATTCGAGAATGTTATCATTGTCTATTAACGTAACACTTGAGGGGGGAAATTTTAATTAATGGAACTTAAACGTGTGAAGCTCGGCTCCAGCTTAAACAAGATTTGTTTCCAACTCTATTCGAGAAAAATATTCAACTTATTCCATTAAATTTCAATTCTAATGCACTACTTTAAATTCAATAATTTAAGTTCAGGTTGGAAATAAATTTTTGTAAACTAATTCAATATATTAAAATATTTATATTTTTTGTAAAATTGAAATTTAGTATCTCTCCTATTACTTTTAGCAATTTAAGTCCAATTGTAAATACTTTTAAAATTATTTTATTAAATTTAAATTCATTACCACCCCATTTCTTAGTTATATGGCTTTTAAGTGAGTAATTTTTTTTTATTTCAAAATGTCACCCCAACATATTTAACAAAAAAAAAATTAATGATTGAACCAGAATTTTGAAATTTAAAAAGTAAAAAGATTAAAATTTTAAAAATAAAAGTATAAAGACTAAATTTTAAATTTATAAAAAATATAAATACTTATAACATATTTTAATCAATTAAATATATATAATAAAAAAGATTATTTAGGCATTCAAGTTATTCGAATTTGACTTCCTCCATAACTTCAACGGTTTGAGCTCAACTCAACAATAACCAACTAAAGTTGCTAGGACATATGTGTGATTTACTCATTAAATCCCATCCTCCGTGGTTTAGTATTATCTAAAGATAGATAACGTGGATAGCACAGGCTTGATTATCTTATTTGTAGTTGTATAGTTTCAATCTTGTAGTAGTTGAAAATCAGTGCCTATAAAACATTCCCTTGTTTTCTAAATCACAACAACATCAAACATTGCTGTCCTTCAAAGAGATCTGAAATAGGAGCTAGTTCAAAGTCTGTCGAAGATGGCAGGAACAAGCTCTGCGCGGATTGTTTTAGTTGTTGTGTCTGGTGTTTTAGCATTGATTGGGTCAGCACAGGCTCAACTGCAGATGAACTTTTATGCCAGCAGCTGTCCTAAAGCCGAGCAGATTGTGCTGGACTATGTTAAACAGAACATCCCTAATGCCCCATCCCTCGCTGCTTCTTTCTTAAGAATGCACTTCCATGATTGCATTGTCAGGGTAAACTTCTGCCTTTTTCTCTTTTATATTTATATTCGACCTTTTGATTCGGCTTTCACAACCATGGTGTGGCATAGAAACAAGGAGTGAAAATGATACTATTTTTATTTTCTGCGGGCAGGGCTGTGATGCATCAGTGCTTCTAAACTCCACATCTGGCCAAGTAGAGAAGAATGCAGTCCCAAATCGAACACTGAGGGGCTTTGATTTCATTGAAAGAGTGAAGAGCCTCCTCGAAGCCGAATGCCCTGGCGTTGTCTCTTGTGCCGATATCCTCGCTTTGGTTGCCAGAGACTCTGTGTTAACCACTGTAAGTAAAAAAATCACCTACATGCTTTTCATTTCCCACATATAACATAACCATCCCAAGCACTGAAAATGGTCACTGTTTATCACAGGGAGATCCATTTTGGAATGTTCCAACAGGAAGAAGAGATGGTGTGATATCCAATATCACCGAAGCAAATGCCAACATTCCAAGCCCTTTCCACAACTTCACTACTCTCCTTACTCTTTTCAGTAACCAAGGACTTAACTTGACCGACTTAGTTCTCCTATCTGGTATAATTTACACTTAACCCACTCGTTCCGTTCATCCATAACATGTAATGACATCATTGTTTTTCAGGTGGTCACACCATCGGCATATCCCATTGCCCGGCTGTTTCGCGCCGACTGTACAATTCCACCGGCGCCGGCGGAATCGACCCAACCATGGACAGCGAGTACGCTGAAAACCTCAAGGCCAACAAGTGTAAAACCGCGAGCGATAACACCACAATACTTGACATGGACCCTGGGAGTCGGAAAACCTTCGATCTTAGCTATTACTCACTCTTGCTCAAAAGAAGGGGTCTTTTCCAATCCGATGCTGCTTTAACCACTGATTCAACCAGCTTGGCTTTCATCAACCAGCTCCTTACCAGTTCCCCACAGTTCTTCTTTGATGAGTTTGCCAAAGCCATGGAGAAAATGGGTCGGGTTAATGTTAAGACTGGATCCGAAGGCCAGATCCGGAAGCAATGTGCCCTTGTCAACAACTAAAATAAAAAAGGGTTTTTTTGTTCTTTTCTTTTTTTTCTTATTTTTTGTTGTTGAGATTTTATTTATTTATAGTGTCGGGGTTAAGGGAGTAAAACAGGTGAAGACAACTACTTGGAGATGGGACTCTTTTGGTTTTGTTCATGTAGTTTTCGGTATGATGTCGTGCTCAATTCAGCTCTCGGTTGTTTTTCTTTTTCTTTTTTTTCCTTTCTGTCCTTCATGTATTATTAAGTTAAGACTTGTGGAATAATAAACGGTGAACTATACAATTGGCGATCCAATTTTATAAATTTTTATTTGGGGTAATAATAATAATAAATTGTATTTTCTTTATTGAGGTTATACAAGATTATTACACTTTTGTAGTCATTATACTATACTTAAATATGAAATCTATATATAAATATATATATATATTATAAAAATAATAGCATAAAATAATGCATCAACCGGTTATATCTTAACCCAACATCGATCGAGCTAAATTAACTAACAATAAACTTTCACCATATCTGGGGGGTCGTTGTATACTTGCAAACTTGAAACTCTAGGAGTATAATATTTAGTCATATGATCGGCAACTTCATTATAAATTCTTGGAATATGATGAATTCGTACTCTTCAACTCTTTCTCAGGATTTGATGTAACAATTGTAACTCTACCAAACTGCTATTTTTCTCCCCCACCGCCAAAAGTAACTCCATCAATAGTGCATTATCACATTCAATTGTATATGTCTAAAACCCTTCTCCCAGGCCAAAAGTAGAGCTTCCAAGATTGCACTTACTTCTACTTTGAAGACAGAATCCTTGCCAAAAGCCATCGAGAAACCACACAACCAATTAGCATCTGAATCTCTAAACATTTCTCCAATGGATGAAGAAAGACTAGTGGTTGAGACTGCACCATTCATATTAAGTTTTATCCAACCTCTCTTCGGCCGAGCCTCATGCAACAATGTGCGCATAGGACTTATGTTGATCATTTTATGAATCACTAAACTAGACTATGATCACGACTAAGGCAAGCGCACCTATCGAATGGTAGTATAGCTATGGTGAGTCCAGAATATTGTATCCACAAGGACTAAAAGTACTAGTATTAACTATCTTTCTATTATTTAGCCTAAAATAAAAGGGATTTATTTTAATCTAAAATTAACTAAACTAATTAACTAATGAACACGACAGAGAGTGAAGGAAATAATCGAAAAAACCAATGATAAAGACAATACCCAAGGAAGAATCCACCTAGACTTCATTTATTATTCTGACTCTGAATTAAATGATTTATTCACTTGTCTTGATCCGTAGAAATCCCTAAATTATGTTAATATCTCTCTCAAGACTAAGAACAACTGACTCTAGGTTGATTAATTGAAATCTCTTTCTAATTAAAACCGCTATTGTTGCATTAACTCGATCTATGGATTCCCCTATTAGATTTGACTCTAATTCGGCAGATTTATGTCGTCCGATTTCTAGTATTGCAATCAACCCTGTTTAATTATGTTAGATCTACTCTTAAACATGGACTTTTGCTCCACTAAATAAGCACATCAAACTTGAATTAATATCTTGAAAATATTAAGGTAAGAATTAATAACACATAATTAAGAATAAGGACAAGTATTTATCGTGTAATTCAAATAATTAAATAATAAGATCCATCGTAGGTTTCATCCTCCCTAGTTATTTAGGGAGTTTAGTTCATAATGTACTAGGAAAATATCTCAAAAATAGGAAAACAACAAAACATAAAGAAACCCAAAAACTTCGAGAGAAATTGGAGGGAGATCTTCAGTCTTGAAGGAGATCCTGCTTTTGAGCTGAACCCGTTGGTGTTCTTCGAGTAATTCCTGTGTTCTACTCTGCGTGTGCCCTTAGGTCTACTTCTAGTGTGTTTATATAGACTCTAGAATGTTCAGAAACCCTAAATATTGGCTTTTTTATGTGTTTGGGAAATCGGAAGCAATATCGACACGGGTTCCCACATAGGCGTGTGCTCTGCCCGTGTAGAAATAGTCTTGGCCATGTAGATCTTTAAATCAGCCTGTTTTTTCCGTTTTTGGCCCGTTTTCTTCTCCTTTTGTTCCCTTATGCTCTCCTGAGCATAAAACATGAATTTAAAAGATTAAGAGCATCAAATTCACCAAATTAAATAACAAATCATCCAAAAACATGCTAAGTATGGGATTAAAATGTGTTACTTTTATGGTTTAACAAATATCCCCACACTTAAGCATTTGCTTATCCTCAAGCAAAATCCTCAACTCACAATTAAAATTAAACTCTCTCAATTCATAATCCTTATCAATAATGTTTTATCATAATTTCACAAATAATCCAAAACTTACAAGTATTGACATCCTTACTAAAGATTCACTCAAATCACTCCAAATGTTTAAAATTCAAAAATAAGCACTCAAGAGTCAAACATGAAAAGTTATTACCATAAGTTTGCATGAAAATCAAATCTCCACCACTATAAATGAGATGATACACAAATTAAAAGGTCTTTAAAGGGTTGTAACAGTGATTGGGTTAAAGGTGTGGATAAAGGCTGAACAAGAAGGTTATAATCGATATTGAATTGATAAATTATCTAACTAGAAATACTAAACTAATAATGAAAAAATTACATCAATCGAAATTTATTAAAGAAAAACATGAGCTTCTTCTCAGAATATGAAATTAACTACTTAAGCTCAAAGTAAAGAACTAATAATAATCAACATATATGTATTTTTTTACTTTTTTTTATTTTTAAATGAATGAATGAATAATAAGAGACAATTATACACTAAAATAAAAGAACATAGTTAGGCAATTAACCAAATTAAATCTCGACAAAAAAGGAGTCAATAGAATAGGAAAAATTCTCAGTGAATCAAAAAGTATAATGTATGGGTTAATATTAAGGGTAAATTAATAAACAGTCTGTTAGGCTCAAAGTGGTTCACTAAGGGTTAATTGTGAAGGTAGGCTTTTGTGGGGTAAGTGGGTTAAAACCTAGGTGCCTTTATCATCTCAGTATATCAAATCAAAGATGTGGTTTCAACATGCATAATCGACCCAAGTTTTAGAATAACAAATCAATATTGACACATTCATAACCAATAATAAAGTGAGCAAGAAAAATTGTGTGCTCTAAAGGCTCAAAGTCTCACAAAAATTATGGTTTTTGATGTTAATCTTGCAAATTTCAAACTTCAAGGTAATACCTCAGTTTAGGGAAACAACCTAAAAATTTTTATTCTGAAAATAGACTTCTCATGCTTGATTCTCTAATGTCTTAAAGTTTAAACAATCAATGCACAAATATCTATGAATTTAATCTAAAACACCTCAATGAAAATCACAAATTAATAAGAGTTCATTCTAAAAATAATATGAGAAAATTACTTGAACACAAGGCATAATTCAAGGATTTTTATATAATCATATAAATAACCTCCCCATACTTCAGATGTACATTGTCCTCAATGTACAAAAAAATATAAATCATAATAGAAACAAAATATCATAAGATAGGGAGATAATTGAAACTGTCCTGAATGGTGGATGAATTTCCCAGAATAGTGAAAAGCAGAAGTGTAAATAAATGTAAGGGGTAATGCAAAATTCTGAGCAACTGATAAGAAGAAAAAACACCAAATTGAAGAAGATTAAGAGGATTACTCGATTAGGAACAACCATAATAATTAAAATACAGTTCAAAATAGAAAAAAAAACAAAATAAAAATAAAAATAAAAACAAATGGACACAATGGTCCTCATCATCAAATGCATGCGTCGTCGATGTTGGAGGAGTAATATGTAAATGCTGGTAGATCTGCTACAAAGTCATATCAAGCCTATCGAACTGCTCAGTACAGTACTGACGGAAACTCATGAACTCCTCATAGGACACTCTTCGAGAGCTAGCAGAAGAATGGACCGGTCTACGAATAGAATGTGGTGGCTGAGGTGGATCCTCGTGATAGGGAGGAACATCATCAGTGAAGTCCACGGGGTCATCTTGAACGTCAGAATGAAGCAATCGGTATTGAGGAAGATCCACTCCATGTCGTCACTCGATCATCCTTATATGGATCATGCTCGAGATGCTCTGAGGAGACATCTGGCCTACGAGGAAAAGTGTCGAGGACTGCTCCAGTGTGTCAAGAAGACCGAAGTGTCGAGCGAGATGAGTCATGTAAGGGCCTAAGTAGATGGGAACCTTCCTGTGGCGATCTGTTTGATGGCGAAAGGTGAGAGCGATGAAATAAGCTAAGTCGAATATGTGGTCGGTCGCCATGCTCCATATATGTGGGCTCAACATTATCAAAGAAACGGTCCCATGGTGTTGTAGTCATGAAAGCACGAACCTCATCAGTTATTCTTACCTGCTCCAACGCGGCCCAGTCAGTGCATCGACCTAAACCTAGTGGTCACACGCGCAGGAGCTGAAATAAGTCCTCAGGTGGGTCTGCAGAGAATCTGAGATAAGGATGCCAAACCTCGTCAGAGGCTCTCAAGGAGGTCACACCGAAACCCTTTCGCTTTTTCGAAGTGAGGACAGCGGTCTTTGTCTTACCTCGTGTGTTCATCATGATGTATTTAAAAAAATAAATAAATAAATAAATAAATAAAAGAGTTCATTAACTAAAAATCAACAAATGCATTGTATTGATCTGAAGGGAAAAAGTAAAAATAAATAATGAAATAACCAATCTTGATACTAATACTAAGAACACTCGTAATTAAGACAATAACAATAAAATAGAATCTCAATAGTGATAAAAATAAACTAAACTAAGAGCAGAAAGAATAACCCTTGAATGAGATAAAATAGAATAGCAGTAGCAAGCATAATAGAGTCAGAATAATAATAAGAACAACCAACCTAAACTAATCAGCAGCAAGATAGAAATCAATAAACCAAAAAAGGGAAAAACTAACTAATTGAAATATACATAAACAGAAAAAGATTATACAAGAATATCTGAAAGTAAAAGAAAAAAAGAAAGAATAAAGAAGAAATAGAAAATGAACAAGAAATAAATAAGGGAATAAATAATAATTAAATAAAATTAAAAAAATGGGAAAAGAATCAACCGACGGAGTGAAGGGCGGTCGTTGACGGTACGGGCGGTGGTTGGTGTGAGTGAAAAATGTGTGTGTGCGTGGTGAGATAAGTGAAGGGTTAAGGGGTAAATGAGGAAGAAAGGAAAGGGGGAAGGGGGTCGGCGCTGGTGTGTTGAGGGTTTTGACAGTGGCCGGAGTAGTGGGGTGGAATGTGTAACACCCTTTACCTGTATTCCGAGCCTGAAATAGGGTACGAGGCATTACTAGACTTCAACACCAACAAAACATCAAAAATCGGATCATAAAATTTCATTCATTTTAAAAACTATTCATACACAAGCATATCATCCCTTATATGGGTCTACAAAGCCCAAAACATACATTGGAAAAGCTCCAAGACTAAACCGAGAACTTTGAAAACTTTTGGGAAAAACTTAGAAAATGTTTTCATGAAACAGGGTCACACACCCATGTCCTCAGGCCGTGTAACTCTCTGTTTACGATGTCAGCAAATAAATTGAACCATAAAACAAAACCACACGCCCGTGTGTTAAGGTCGTGTTCCCCACACAGTTGAGACACACGGTCGTGTCTCAGCCCGTCTGGCCAACACTTAGGCTATTTTTCAAGCCTTTATGTTACCTTTAATCCTTCACATCTTTATACACACCAAAGACACATTTCATTGCATCATTTTAATTTATAACCATGACCATCTCTAATGGTCATAAAGCATGCATCCAACACACATGACATAATACCAACCAAGCATGACAAACAACCACAATCACATTATAGGCATGAAGATATAGCATAGATAGATAGGTTTACATTCCATAATCAAAATAAAACATGCCTCTTGGCCATATACAAATTACTCAATATAAGCCAATACATTTGGCTAAATCATAAATATATTTATCATAAAACATAGGCCCTATACATGCCACTCACTTGAACACGCTTAACATATATCAATATTCCCAATGTGATGGCTTAATAGTGTGATGCTGCCTCCGACAATCTCCAATCCCGAGCCAACCTGACAACACTAAAGAAAAGAAAGGAAGGGAGTAAGCTTTATAGCTTAGTAAGACTGTATGAAAATAATAAGCAATATGTCAACATGCTTCTCAAGGTAATACAACCATAATTACACTTTTACTTATATTCTAGTCATGCTATTTTCTCGAGTTATAGTTACCAATTTATTTATATCTGGAGCTACGGAACTCCAAATTAAGATCCGCTAATTTTCCCTAAAACTAGACTCACATATATTCCTACATAAAATTTTCAAAATTTTTGGTCTAGCCAATAAGTACAGTTTATTCCTTAAAGTTACCCTTTTTTGCTATCTGATAGTTTTGACCCCTCTTCACTAAAAATTAATTATCTCATAATACAAGACTTGGATGATGTTACCATCTATTTCTATTGAAAATAGAGTCATTAAGAATTCTAAGCATATAAATTATAACCCATAAATATTTTTTTACAATGTTCAATGAATTTCTCAAATCAGAATAGGGGATTTCAAAATCATTCTGACTCTGTCTCACAACAATTTAAATATTTCATCGTATGAAACTCCTTTGCTTACACGGTTTCTTCTATGTGAAACTAAACTCATTGAGCTTTACTTTCATATTTTATTCATCTTCTAAATCAATTTCCATAATTTTTGGTGGATGCTGTTCAAAACTGTTTTAGTGTAAATTAATGATGCTAAGTTTATCACACCTTATTAATTCATTTTCACCACATTGGTAAAAATACATATTTATACATCATAATTATAGACCTATAATCATAAGGTCATCACAAAATCATTCCCATAGACATGACTTACCTATTTTTATCCTCGCCAAATGTGCATCATAAACCGAAATCATTTCTCATTAGTTTGGCATACATACCTGTGTTACTCAACATGCTCATATACTTACTCACATTCATTCCTTATTAACCATACAACATGAGTTGAATTCACATCTTATCAATTTCATGTAAGTGCCTGTACCACTCACAACATAGCCATAAGCTCTATCATTCGATATAAACCATACATCTCCCGTTGAATCATTTGGAATACTACAAGATATTCAATATCCCCAAACATGGAATAAGATGCCGACGCCATGTCCCAAACATGGTCTTACACTAGCTAGCACATCAAAGTCAATGCCATGTCCCAGTCTTACACTGATTTTTATATATCGAGGCCGATGCCGTGTCCCAGACAAGTCTTATACTAGCTTTCATCCATCGGTATAGGTCTTACACTAACACACAACTAGCTGACGCCATGTCCCAAACAGGTCTTACACTAGCTTGTATATATCGAGGCCGATACATGTCCCTGACATATCTTACACTGGCTTTCATAATGTGGCCGATGCATGTCTCAGACATGTCTTACACTAGCACACTGTAAATTCTCATAATTTACATTCACAATGTAAGTCAACAATTCATACCATACTAATTGTACAATACATGGTAACATTATATTTGCATTATTTACATACAACTTACTCGTTTCAATGGAATATCATATTCCATCAAATTTCTAATGTATTCTATCATCACATGAGTGTTATTAACTCTTGGCATCACTTTTTCATACCTAACTTCATTAACATATAATTCAATACAATTATAGCAACATAGATTTCAAGTATATTAACAATAACATGGATAGTATGCTTATTTAGTCACACGGACTTACCTCGAATGCAATTTTCACTAATTACATCATTTTAGTTCATAACCTCGTACTTTCCGATTTAACCTCGAATCTTGGTTTCTTGATCTATCAAGCTCCAAAGCTTGGCCGAATGTTTGCTCATCCATGGCTGCCATTTTTTTTCATTTCGGTGGAAGAGGTAAGAAATAAAGATGATAGCTTTTGCTGTTTTGTCTTATTATACCTTTATCGATTTAATTACTAATTTGCCATTTTCTTTTCAAACTAATTTCAAAAATACCAAAAAAATATCTTCCACTAACTTATTAATAGGCTAATTGTCACATAAGGGCCTCCATTAAAAATTCTATAGCTATTTAATACCTATAGCTTCTAGAACTCAAGTTTTGCACTTTTTTACGGTTTAGTCTTTTTGACTAAATTGAGTGCCCAAACAAGGAAATTTCTTTATAAAAATTTCACACAACTTTAGTATCATATTATAGACAAAAAATAATAATAATAAAATAATTTTTTTTAATGTCGAATTTGTGGTCTCGCAACCACTATTCCGACTAGGCCGAAAATCAAGATGTTACAAAATGGGGGTAAAGAGAATCGGCGGCTATGACTTTTTGAGGAGGAAGAAGATAAAAAATAATAAGGCAAATTAGGTTTTGGGGGATTTTATGGGTGACACGGTCATGTAACGGTCCGTGTTGGGCCACACGATCGTGTCACACACCCGTGTGGCTTAAATTCCAGCTTGTGTTTGTCGAGAAAAATAATAGCTCACTCATCACACGACCTTGGACACACCCATGTGTCCAGGCCATGTGGTTCACACGGCCGTATTGCATGGCCGTGTGCTACGTTGTACGCTTCTCCCACGCCTGTGTGTCCAAGCCATGTGTTCCACACGATCGTGTCGCATGTCTGTGTGTATTCTTTTAGCCTGTGTCTCTGTCGATTTTTGGGGATTTAAGCCCTGTTTCAACACGGCCAAGGACACTCCCATGTGGCCAGGCTGTGTGGTTCAAAACCTACATTTAAAAATGAATTAGATAAAAATAAACTAGTTAGTGGTGTTAGTGCTCGGGTTGCCTCCCGAGAAGCGCTTATTTAGAGTCTAAACTCGACTTACCTCTCATTCTCATAGTCATAGTGGATCACGAAGTTAAGACTCATATTTCTTGTTGACAATTCCTTTATTTAAATAAGATTTAAGTCGAGTACTGTTTACCTTAAAAGTGCCGAAATGAGAATAAGTTACCTCGACTGTACCGTATGAAAAGACATTGAGTATCCTAAAAAGAGTCACTCCGTTTCCGTTGAGCTCTGTAGTGATAATTCGAGGGTCATTTTTATCTAACAAGACTTGGTCCCCAACCTTGCATTGATTGGTTCTATCGTTAAACTCGACATGGTGTTGCTTCTGTTCCTCCTTGCCATAAGTCTGTCATTCGTCTAGTTCATCTATCTATAGTATTCATCTTTCATGAATGGTTCCATTGTTAGTGCGTGAATTAGAACGTGGCTCATTTATGCTTCTTGAAAGTGTTTCCTACAAAGGGGATTGGACCATATGATTATTTTTATTAACCGGATTTACAAAGTCAATTTCATTACTTGATATCTCTATAGAATCACGAGCTTGAAGAGTAACCGTTTCATCACTTGCACTAAGCGTGAGTTCACCTGTACTAACATTAATGATAGTCCTAGCAGTCACTAAAAAGGGTTGTCCTGAGATTAAAGGAACGTCACGTTCTCTTCTATGTCTAAAATAACAAAGTCTACTGGGAGTATGAATTTATCAATTTTTACTAGTACATCTTCAGTGATACCCCTAGGAAATCTAATAGTTTTATCCGCTAGTTGAATACTCATCCTAGTTTGTTTGGGTTTTCCAAGACCTAGTTGCTTAAACATTTTATAGGGCATGACGTTAATACTTTCCCCTAAGTTAGCCAAAGCATTATTAACAGCTAAACTACCAATTAAATAAGGAATAGTAAAACTCCCTGGATCTTTCAATTTACTGGGTAGTTTATTCTGCAAAATGGCCGAGAAAACTGCATTCAACTCTACGTGCGACGAATCATCTAACTTTCGTTTGTTTTCCAGAAGCTCTTTTAAAACTTTTACTGATTTGGGCATCTGCGAAAAAGCTTCAATGAACGGTAAGTTAATATGCAACTTTTTCAAAAGCTTAAGAAATTTACCGAATTGTTCATCTCTGTTCACCAATTTTTGTTTATTCTGGCTTTCATCCACCTTATCTTTACTTACCATGACTTCTTGCCTCGGTTCTGGTTTGGAATCAACTAACCCTTCTTCATCTCGAACAGTAATCGCATGGAGTTGCTCTCTTGGGTTAGTCTCGGTGTTGATAGGCAAGCTACCTTGTAGTCTTTCTGAGATCAGCTTAGCAAGCTGACCTATTTGATTCTCGAGCCCTTGAATATATGCTTGCTGATTTTTAAGCGTTATTTCGGTGTTTTAGAAATGTGTTTTTGACATCAAGATGAATTTCATTAGCATCTCCTCAAGGTTCGATTTCTTTTCCTGCTGGTAAGGTGGTTGAAAGCCTGGAGGGGGTTGTGGTCTTTGATTGCCTTGAACACCCCAAGAGAAATTGGGATGTTTCCTCCAACCTTCATTTTAAGTATTACTATAAGGGTTATTTTGAGGTCTAGAATTGTTACCTATATAGTTGACTTGTTCGTTCGTAGTGCTAGGGTCGTAGGCTAGGCATTCTGTATTATTTATTCCTCCTCCACTTATGTTACACTGCATCACCGGATGTACTTGCGTAGAAACACATAAACCATCAATCTTTTTATTTAAGAGCTCTACCTGGTTTGATAACATGGTGACCGTGTCAAGGTTAAAAACACCGGCTGCTTTATTAGGCTTTGTCCTCATGACTTGCCACTGATAGTTATTCAGTGACATCTCTTCAATAAATTCATAAGCTTCCTCAGGTATTTTGTTATTCAAAGTACCACCGACGGCTGCATCGATTAACTGCCTAGTTGAGGGGTTCAAACCGTTGTAAAAAGTTTGAACCTGTAGCCATAAAGGTAACCCATGGTGAGGGCACCTTCTCAATAAGTCCTTGTACCTCTCCCATGAATCATATAGGGTCTCTAAATTCATCTGCACGAAGGAAGAGATATCATTCCTCAGCTTGGCTATCTTAGCCGATGGAAAGTATTTCAGCAAAAACTTCTCAGTCATTTGATCCCAGGTAGTGATAGACCCTCGTGGCAAGGAGTTCAACCATTGCTTAGCCTTATTTCTCAACGAGAAGGGGAATAATCGTAAGAAAATGGCGTCAGAAATGCCATTTATCTTGAAAAGTATCACAGAACTCTAAGAAATTGGCCAAATGAGTATTTGGGTCTTCATCCTGCAAACCATCAAACTGAACAAACTGTTGAATCATTTGTATAGTGTTAGGTTTCAGTTCAAAATTATTTGCAGCAATGGCAGGTTTAACAATACTCGATTCAGCCCCAGTGAGAGTGGGCTTAGCATAATTGTACATAGTACGAGTAGTAGGATTCTGATTTACAAGATTAGCAGCAACCACAGAAGGTAGCGGATTATTCCGATTTTTAACCATCTCCTCGGTAATATTGGTTTCTTCCTCGTGCTCTTCCTCTATATACTGTAGACTCTGCCTTATTTCTCTACGATTTCTGCAAGCTATGCTTTCAATTTCACTGTCAAAAAGTAGAGGTCCTGACGGGTTTCTTCTAGTCATAAACTACAAGAACCTACTAGAAACAAACAAAAGAAAAATTAGTAATTAAAAATAAAACTAAAACAAAAACAAAATGCAATTAAAAATGGCTAAATTAATAAAAATCAAGCGTTCCTAATATCTTAGTCCCCGGTAACAGCGTCAAAAACTTATTGATCATTTTATCAAACACTAAACTAGACTACGATCACGACTAAGGCAAGCGCACCTATCGAATGATATTATGGCTATGGTGAGTCCAGAATATCGTATCCACAAGGACTAAAAGTACTAGTGTTAACTATCCTTCTATTATTTAGCCTAAAATAAAAGGGATTTGTTTTAATCTAAAATTAACTAAACTAATTAACTAATGAACGCGACAAAGAGAGAAGGAAATAATCGAATAAACCAATGATAAAGACAATACCCAAAGAAGAATCCACCTAGACTTCACTTATTATTCTGACTCTGAATTAAATGATTTATTCATTTGTCTTGATCCGTAGAAATCCTTAAATTATGTTAATATCTCTTTTGAGACTAAGAACAGCTGACTTTAGGTTGATTAATTGAAATCTCTTCCTAATTAAAACCCCTATTGCCGCATTAACTCGATCTATGGATTCCCCTATTAGATTTGACTCTAATCCAGCAGATTTATGTCGTCCTATTTGTAGGATTGCAATCAACTCCGCTTAATTATGCTTGATCTACTCTTAAACAAGGACTTTTGCTCCACTGAATAAGCACATCAAACTTGAATTAATATCCTGAAAATATTATGGCAAGAATTAACAACATATAATTAAGAATAAGAACAAGTATTTATCGTGTAATTTAGATAATTAAATAATAAGATCCATCATAGGTTTCATCCTCCCTAGGTATTTAGGGAGTTTAGTTCATAATGTAATAGGAAAACATATCAAAAATAGGGAAACAATAAAACATAAAGAACCCAAAAACTTCGAGAGAAATTGGAGGGAAATCTTTAATCTTGAAGGAGATCCTGCTTTTGAACTGAATCCGTTGGTGTTCTTCAAGTAATTTATGTGTTCTACTCTGCGTATGCCCTTAGGTCTACTTTTAGTGTGTTTATATAGACTTTAGAATGCTCAAAAACCCTAAAAATTGGCTTTTTCCGCGTGTTTGCGAAATCGGGAGCGATATCGACACCGGCTCCCACATGGGCATGTGGCTAGCCCATGTGGAAATAGTTTTGGCCGTGTGGATCTTCAAATCAGCCCGTTTTGTCTGTTTTGCCCGTTTTTGGCCTGTTTTCTACTCCTTTTATTCCCCTATGCTCTTTTGAGTATAAAACACGAATTTTAAGGATTAAGAGCATCAAATTCACTAAATTAAATAATAAATCATCCAAAAATAGGCTAAGTATGGGATTAAAATATGTTACTTTTATGGTTTATCAATTTAGCTGAAACAAACTCGAACCAGATTCTGCATAGCTCATGTAAGTATAACCTGTAACCACAACAGCTTGAACACAACTATGGTTGTTAGAAAAAACAAATGAGTTTCGGTCTTTCCAAAGCAACCAACATATTATAGAAAATAGAGTCTGTCAAATCGTACAATTCCCTATATTTTGCATATTCCAAAGAAATCACTTGTCAAACGGAAGAGAGAAAAAAATGCCTTGAGCTCATCTTGAAATTATCGGTAGCCACACTGTTCTAGTAAACGGGCAATCTCGGATCACATGGGATCCCATTTCCAACACACTACTACATCTAGGGCAACTCTCATCGCTTGTCATGTGTTACCTTACCCGCTCACCATTCGTCAATAATTTGTTTAGCCACAAAAGCCAAAGGAAAACACGAACCCTCTGAGGTGTCTTCATTTTCCAAATCATCTTCCAACTCGCAGTAGGAACCATGTCATCAAGAACATGCAAATTCATATATGTTTTAGTTGTGGAAAATGTTGAGAAATGTGCCCATGTTGTAGTAAACATGTAACTATTTTCTATTTATTTGAACGATGAATAAATAAATAAAGTTAATTTCACATTTCACTATTATATCTTTTGTCTTGATGTCTTTTATATTTTGCATGCATAATGAAATTGTGACAAGCAAATATTAGCTCATCGATTGTCTAAAGTTCAACCTAAAGATAAGTGGCATTGTAAAGAAAGTTTACATTGAGAGAAAGACGACTTACTCTAGTAGATAATCTAAATGAATCTATAATTCCGTAAAAGAATCAAAGTGAGCATTTGATTCAAATACTTAGATGAATTATTATGTCATCTTAGAAGGATTATTATGTCGTCTACAATTCCAAATGAGGAGATGACTAGTCTTGGCTATCAGAGCAATTAACTCTACGAGTAGAGACATAAATGTATCCATTGATAGAATGATACATTGGACTGGACCCAAGATGAATTAATTCAAAATTTGTTTTTGAATTATTTCACTTGTGACATTCATGGTGTGATTTACCTAAATCCTGAATTAGTCATTGACCATATGTATGCAACTCATGTGCTTTGATATAAGTGGAGGTTTATGCTCTAAAAATGATCAAGCCCATAGCCGATATGTTGGTTACATGACTTGTGTATGCCATGGCTTTACTAGCAACAGTGGAATTCATAGCTCAATTAAAGAGTTAATGATGTTCTTCCATTTGGCATTGTGTGGATTGATAAATATGAAATGTGGCCACGGGTTGTTTGTTCTCGAACGAGCAATTTATCACAGTCATTTGTTTATAGTGATCTTATTAATCATTAATAAGACACAATGGTGACAATGAGATAAAATAGAATTGTATTGAGTGAACGGACTTAACTCAAAAAATCAAGGATATCATATGACGGTAACACACACATGACGAGGTCATTAGAAAAATCATTTGGGTGAATTGCTTTCATAAATAGTATACAATAAGGAGTTTTCAATCATGGTACTTATTGTGGACTGACTCCATAATTAAGTAATTGCAAATTATCAGAATGATGCTTCTAGACATAATTGCAATCACTAGAGTCTAATTATATATGTCCGATTGGTCCCTCCACTAGCTCAAAAAAAGCTCGATCGAACTGCATTTGAATTAGAAGTAAATTTTATCACTCCGAAAATAATTTAATTGAGTCGATTTATTCCATGTGGAATTAAATTTGGCGGTCGTAAGAATTGTTCAACTAGATAATTTGATTAAAGAATTTTCTTGAAAATTTAATTTGAAAAATCTAAGTAATTTTTGGAAAATTAATTTTAATCAAGTAAAATTTTAAATTAATCAAATCAATTAAAATTAATATGATATTTTCATAAACATGAAGAACGGTTCTTACATCTTTAACACGGATAGACCAAACTAGACTAATACAAAAATCATCCATTACACTTGCATAAATATTTCATCTTCACAAAATATATATATACTTGCCTTAAACCAAACATAAAAAAAGGCATTACACACATATGGAGTAAGAAGGAACTCACCAGAAAACACAACAAGATTAAACTTCAAGATTTTTTCCCTTATTACGAGAACCTTTAAGAGTGTCTTGAGTTATAATATAAATAATTAAACTTATCAAACTATATACCAGAAAACTAAACAACTTGTAAGTAACATCATCATAAAACCCAAATTCGGGAAATTTCCTTCCATACACTCAAAATTGACGCCAAAGCACACAGCTCAAAGGTCATGTAAATAACCATGATATGACCTAAGGTTCATCGATATTTACCATATGCTAAAACAACAAAGGAGTTGGTTGGATACAGCAAACCCAAATCTTCAAGCAGGTTTCTAATCTAAGGTTTTATTGAGAGAAAAGTGCAGAGAAAGTTTGAGAAGAAAATATGGGTACAAGGAAAAACATAAAACTTGTTCAATAAGCCAATACCAACCTTATACAACTATACACAAAAGTTGGGTTTAGTGGATAAGTCTAATTATCCCACTAAACACCCTCGATTCCTTTGACTAAGTACTTTCTCTCTCATCATAAATGTGAGTCTTGTCGACTACAATAACTTAGTTCTATTCTAATCAATTCTCATCTGTCTAGCTAAGTTGTTCAACTGATAAAATAATAAAATAATAAATAGTTCTTCAACTAGAAACTTAACTTAATTGTCTAATAACTGGTGGCATATAATCTACAAGGGAGTTCGCCATGCCACCAAGCTCACTCAACATAGACTTCGCCCAAATGGGCACTCATAGACTTACATGCTTAGTCACAATTAATACCTTACCCACTCAAATCTTGCCCTAAACACCATACTTCAATAAACAATATTTGAACAATAGGACTTTGCAGGGTGGAATGTTACATTTTTCTTTTTAAGAGTGTCGATTGAAGGAAGAGAATTCTGAAAGGACTATGCTATAACACTATTGATTGTGAGCCTTTTGTTAATTTTTGTATCATGCATATCGTGGGTTGGGTGGCGTGTACAAATATTTTGTATTACCTCTTGTCATGATTTGTAGTTTTTGTTAAACTTTGTTTTATGAAATCTTTTGTAAACTCCAATAGTATATATGTATGTGTGTTTGATCCAATGATCTATGGTTTTTGAGATAATATTTTAGGCGTGTACACCAAACTGTTTTGAATGATAATTAACTACCAATGATGCACTTGAAACTTTTGTAAGGGAATAATTCTATCGACTTTTATAAGGCTTTCGCTAAATATTCTGTCTAAAATACTTTTCATGGCGTATATTTAAATTGATTGTTTGTTCTTGTCATATTGAGGATTACTCCAATATCTTAAGTTTTTATAAATTTCAAATACTTTTACTAAACTCGTATGACTTTAAGTTGTGGCATACCATACTCGGATCCAATTATTCAGGTTGGGTAACGTGTGTTACATACTTCTTACAATGGGGATTGGTAGCAAACCCTATACATTATATTTATTCCTCAACACTTTGACTCAAAGAGCATCTGCTTTCGAGATAAGCTAAAACTTAAACTTTAACAGGAAAATTTTATTTTGACCAACTAACCTCCTCAATCTTAGTCCTCCAACATCGAGAGGACGACAACAATCATCTTCTGTATTTGGTCAAATACTTATATGAATTTTAAAAATTTAATACTTTAACTTTTATAATTAGTCCATCTACATACTTTATTTGGTCAAAAAATTTTATAAATTTTAAAAATTTACTGATAAATTTGAATTCATTGCAATATTATTTTTTATTATATCAATAAATTTAATAGAATAACTTTTAACTCTATTAATTGTACTTTAAAATTTTAGATTTTAAAAAAAAATCTATAAAATAAGACAAAAAACTTATAACATATTAGTCAGTAATTTAATCCCAAAATAACTAATCCATCAAAATGATATTAGTAACAATTATTGCTTGCTCCCCCCCTCTGCCTAATGTGCCTGTTGGGTGCATAGCTTGAGTTAATAAAAAGCACCGATGGCCTGCCACTGCCATACATATATAGATTGTCTCGTTCATTGTTTATTGCTTTATTTCCTTTAATTTATCATAAACATACCTTCAAACTTGATTTTTCGTTCTTTTGAATCTCGGGAAACCAGCTGCTCGTTAACGCTGTTATGCACTACAAGATTTTCAGGCCCAAAAAACTGCTTTAAAATTCAATAAATCCATAGCTGCATACCAAATGAACTCAGCGCAAGAGAGAGTCGAAAGAGATGTATGATTTAAAATTATAATTTATTATTCCATGAATCCAACTTCATACATGAAGATTTTGCTTACAACATCACACCGATTGAATGAACAACAAATACAGTTCCAGCCCCGTGAATTTCACTACAGTTTTGAGTAGACAACGAAGTTCATTTTACCCGCTTCATTCCCTTTATTCACAAAACCCCATTCCTATAAATAAATAATATTTAAACCAAAGAAAAAAAAAAGACAAAATTCTCTTTTCTTAGCTGTTAACAAGTGCACATTGCCTCCTGATCTCGCCTTCGGATCCAGTCTTAACATTAATCCGACCCATTTTCTCCATAGCTTTGCCAAACTCATCAAAGAAGAACTGTGTGGGGCTGGAAAGGAGCTGGTTGATGAAAGCCAAGCTAGTTGAATCAGTGGTTAAAGCAGCATCGGATTGGAAAAGACCCCTTCTTTTGAGCAAGAGTGAGTAGTAGCTAAGATCGAAGGTTTTCCGACTCCCAGGGTCCATCTCAAGTATTGTGGTGTTATCGCTCGCGGTTTTACACTTGTTGGCCTTGAGGTTTTCAGCGTACTCGCTGTCCATGGTTGGGTCGATTCCGCCGGGGCCGGTGGAATTGTACAATCGGGGAGAAACAGCCGGGCAATGGGATATGCCGATGGTGTGACCACCTGAAAAACAATTCATTAACACATATGATATGACACAGAAACGGAAGGAGCCGAAACCGTAAAATAACGATAGTAATTATGTTATACCGGACAGGAGAACCATGTCAGTTGTGTTAAGTCCTAGGTTATTGAACTGTGAAAGGAGAGTAGTAAAGTTGCTGAGAGCGCTTGGAATGTTGGCAAGTGCTTCGGTGATATTGGATATTACACCATCTCTTCTTCCTGTTGGAACGTTCCAAAATGGTCCTCCCTGTGATAAACAGTGACGATTTTCATTTTTGGACGGTTATGTTTTTATGTTGAAAATGGAATAGAGGTGATTTTTTTGGTTGACTTACAATGGTTACTACAGAGTCCCTGGCAGCCAAAGCGATGATATCAGCACAAGAGACGACGCTAGGGCATTCAGCTTCGAGGAGGCTTTTCACTCTATCAATGAAATCGAAGCCTCTCAGTGATAGATTTGGAATTGCATTCTTTTCTGCTTGGCCGGTCGTGGAGTTTAGAAGCAGAGATGCATCACAGCCCTGGAAAAAAAAACACATCCTTCTCATTCCTTGTGTTCATGTTTTTTGATTCATAAAGAGTGATTAAACGGAGTGATTTTATCATTTTTAAAACATTAATTAACAATAATTTAAAAATTCTTAAAAGAGTTTGAAATATATATAATTAGAAAAGCTTTTGTTTACGAAAAAAGTCGAAAGATGAAAAATGAACAAAAACAGAATAATAATAATAATAATAATAATAATAATAAAACTTAATTTGCTGTTAAAAAATTCCAAATCAACCAATTAAATGTGTGACAACATATTCAAAGATGTCAAAAACAAATATCGGACATAAATATTATAAGAAAAATGAAGAATCCCATAGTGGAAAAAGGTAGAGAAAAATGGGTACAAGTTTACCCTAACAAAGCAATCATGGAAGTGCATTCTTAAGAGAGCGGCAGCGAGTGATGGGGCGTTAGGGATATGCTGTTTAACATAGTCCTTCACAATCTGCTCAGCTTTAGGACAGCTCGTGCCATAGTAGTACATCTGCAATTGAGCCTGTGTTGACCCAATCAATGCTAAAACAACAACAACAATCCCTAGAGAACTTGTTCCTGCCATCTTTGACAGGATTTGAACTACCTTCTGTTTCTAGACAGCCAAGTTTGATGTTGTTATGGTAGAGGAAAACCCGGGACGTTTATATAGGCGTTGAGTTTAGCTACTAAGACATAAAAAAAAAAACAAATAAGATAATGAAGCCTGTGTTATCCATGTTACCTTTTATATTAAGATATACTGAACTATTAAGTACTGGATTTAATGGGTAAAATGAGTAGAAAAATATTTAAATTTAATAATTTAAATTAAATAATTTGTGTTATCAAACGAGTTGAATTTGAGTAGTGATATATATATGTTTGTATTGAGTTAGTGCTGAACAATCTCAATTTGGATTTGAATACAAGCTTGAGTTCCAGAATAAATAATTAAATTTGCAGTGAAACATGAAAATTGAACTTATATTTTATTAAGTAAACAAGTTTAATTGAACCTAATCTAACAAGCTTTCATATTTACCTCGAATCGAGTTTGAAGTATTGAAATAAATTTTAATTAAGCTAAAAAAAATCGAATTTTAAATCTCAAATTTTCATTAATTACATTTTTCTCTCACCCTCCGAGCATTATTAATCAAAATCAAAGAAAGAAAAGTACGATTAATTATGCCAGTCTCTTACGGACAATGACAGACAGGATCCCAAGTGTCACATCAAGGGTAGGTACGATTAGTTAAGAACAGTAAAAGAACATAGGCTAAATACAGAGCATAAGCAAGAAAATAATGGAGAATCAGAAAATGAGAAAATGAATTCCTTCATTCTGTTTAATGGATCATTTTTTGGTACATTTATAGTAGAGATTGAGAGCAAAAACAGATTTTAGTAATGGAAAATAAGAGGAGCAACGTGGAGCAATCTGTTGAGAAGAATGAAAACAGAAAAACAGAAAATCCTTGGCTGCTGTGAATGACGACAAAGGTTAGGAGCCTCCACTGGTCATTTGACACCTGTCCATACTAGTAACGTTTCCTTCAACATCCTCCCCGTCTTCTATAGCTTGTGGTGAAGAAACACATAAAGCTTTGCGAAAGTGAGAAAAGTCTTTAGGTAAGATGGGTTTAGTGAGAGCATCAGCAATTTGTTTATTTGAGGGGATATAGTTGACTTGCAAAGCTCCAGAGAGAACCTTTTCCCTTACAAAGTATAGATCAATCTCAACATGTTTAACTTTTGAGTGGTGAACTGGATTGGCGGAGATTGAAACGGCAGAGGTATTATCACACCATATAATTGGTGTGTGTGAGAGACTTATACCAAGTTCTTCAAGAAGTTGTTGTAATCCAAGCATTTCAGAAGCACAATTAGCTAAGCTCCTATATTCAGCTTTAGTAGATGAACGGGAGACAACTGACTGCTTTTTAGATGACAACGTGATAGGATTTGGTCCTAAGAAAATACAGTAGCCGGTGGTGGAGCGTCGATCTTCAGGAGTGGAGGCCCAGTCAGCATCTGAATATCCAACAAGATTAAAACACCCCTTTTTGAACCGCAATCCATAATCAAGAGTTCCATTGATGTACCTCAATACTCTTTTTACAGCTTTCCAATGAGTGTCTAGAGGATGATTCATATATTGACTTAGTTTATTAACACAATAGGTGAGATCTGGTCTGGTAATACAAGCATATTGAAGAGTGCCGATTACGCTTCTATATAAATGAGTATCTTCAAATGGAGTACCATTATTACGAGTCAGATGAGGGAGACCTACCATTGGCGTAGGAGTAGGTGTGGCACCATGCATACCAGTTCGATGAAGCAGTTCCAGAAGATATTTCTTTTGTGAAAGTAATAAGCCACCAGTCATAGAGCAAATCTCAATACCAAGAAAATATTGAAGAGTTCCAAGATCTTTAATAGCAAATCGAGAGTGAAGTTGGGTGACAATATCATCAATATCAGATTGAGAATTGCCGGTTAAAACAATATCATCAACGTAAGCCATAAGAAATACTTGTGAGCGGGCAGTGTGTCGAATAAAGAGTGAAGAATCAATTTTGGAAGGCTGAAAACCCAAGTTGGAGACAAGGAAATCCTTTAGAGTGTTGAACCAAGCTCGAGGAGCTTGTTTAAGGCCATACAATGCTTTGTTGAGCTTACATACCAATGACTCACCGTTCAACCCCTGAGCTTCGAATCCCGGTGGTTGTTGCATATAAATTTTTTCAGTAAGAATGCCGTTAAGGAACGCATTATTTACATCAATTTGACGAAGACTCCATTCTTTCATAACAGCAATAGCAAGAACAGTCCGTATAGTGTTGGCACGAACTACTGGGCTGAAAGTATCAACAAAATCAGAACCGGCATTTTGAGAGAACCCTTTAGCAACAAGACGCGCTTTGTAACGGTCCACTGTACCATCTGGTTTCTTCTTAACTTTGAACAGCCATTTACATCCGATAGCACGATGAGAAGATGGTAAATGAGCTAATGTCCAAGTGTTATTTTTTATCAAAGCTTGAATCTCACTATGAACAGCATTTTGCCAGTGAGGATAACGCATAGCACTCTGAATATCAGAGGGTAACTCAGGGTCAGAGGAAGGTGCTTGAGAAAGTAGAATTTTGGGGCGAAAAATTCCAGCTTTGCTTCTAGTTATCATGGGATGGGTGTTTGTGGTGGAAGCTTGTTGTGGTTCAAAATTTTCAGTTTGATCAATTTGTGGTGTGAGCATAGGAGTAGAATGTGATGGTGGGTTAATTGTAGTGTGGGAATTGTCAGATAAAGTAGGAGGGTGGGATGGTATATAGGACGAAGATGGGGGGTTATCAAGTGAACACATGGTGGGTCCCATAGTGTGTGTAGGAGTAGTAGAAGAAATATGTGGAGGTGATGGACTTATGTGACGTGAAGGAGGGGATGAGTTGATAGGTGATGGCACAATATACAAGGTAGTGGTTGAATTTTTATTTTGGTGAGGTAAAAGCTGAGATTGGGTTTGTTTAAAGGGAAATTGTTGTTCATTAAAAATGACATGACGTGAAACAATGATTTTACCCTCTGATGTCCGGCACCGATATCCTTTATGTAAAGGAGAATAACCAAGAAAAACACAAGGCTCTGACCGAAAATTCAATTTGTTCCTGTTGAAGGGGCGCAAATTTGGAAAGCAGAGACACCCAAATACATGGCAGAATTGATAATCTGGTTTTGTGCCAAAAAGTTTTTCAAACGGAGAAAAACCATCTAACGCCTTGGTTGGAAGTCGATTAATAAGAAAAATAGCACTTGTAAAGGCATCATTCTAGTAGTGTAGAGGCATACTAGCATGAGCAAGCATCGACAACCCAGATTCAACAATTTGGCGATGTTTCCGTTCAACTATGCCATTTTGCTCAGAAGTATGAGGGCATGATAAACGATGAATGATACCATGGTGCGATAGATACCCTTTTAAAGCTTGAAATTCTCCACCATTGTCAGTTTGAAGTACTTTTATCTTGTGACCAAGAAGACGTTCCACCATCTTATGAAATTGAATAAACACACTTAAAACATCTGATTTTCGAGTGAGAAAGTATATCCATGTATATCTAGAAAAAGCATCTGTAAATGCCACATAATAGGAGAAACCATTTGATGTAACCAGTGCTGGTCCCCAAACATCAGATATAATTAATTGTAACGGTGTTGTATACTCTGTCAAGGAATTTGTAAAAGGCAGTTTATGAGCTTTTCCCATTTGACATGCTGGACAACAGTCACCAATTTTATTATCATGAAATGAAACATTACAATTTTGAAGAGCTTGAACAAGAGTAGAGCGGCATGGATGCCCAAGACGAGCATGCCATAAAGACAACGGAGTAGTATGCGAAGTAACATAGCATTGAGCAGACGGATTTGAAGAAGAAAATGGCAACTTTAAACGATATAAACCACCATGAACATCTCCATGCAACAGAACTTCATTTGTCTTTAGGTCCCGAACCTTGCACTCCTTTGGAAAAAACTCAAACATCACTTGATTATCACTAGTGAACTTGGAAACAGAGAGAAGATTTTTAGTGATGCCAGGAACATAAAGTAAAGAGCGCATGACTAAAGGTCGTGTTTGAGTAATTAAAGACAATTGACCAGTATGCATAACAGGAAGACCATAACCATTACCAACAAAAATTGTACCTGGTCCAGAATATGAAGCTTTTTCACCCATGGATTCAGAAGAGTGAGTTATATGGTGGGTAGCACCAGAGTCTGTGTACCAACTTGGATCACTAACTGTTTCAGGAGTTGCAATATAAGTATTGACATTATTAGGCAGAGTAGTGGTTGGTGGCATGGAGGCATTAGCATTCTTGAGAGGTGAGGTTTGATAAATCCAATACCCATGTGGTTCAAGTGAAGGAGGTGGGGCCCATGGTGCTGTCCCACTATTATGCACAGAGGATGACCCACCAGTTGGTGTCCATTGAGGGGTGTTGAAGGTAGCAACATAGGCTTGAGGAGCTTGTGTTCCCGGTTGTGAAGAGGGAGGTCTGTAAGTAGAAGCCTTATAGTTTTGATCGAAACGAAAGTAGCATCGATCTACCAGATGCCCGGGCTTTCCGCAAAGTTGGCATTGGAGCCTAGAATTATTAGATCGACCCCTTCCTCGACCTCGAAAAGAAGAAGGATTGGGTGGTCTGTAAGAGGGAGTTTCTCCATTGTTTTGAGAACTTTGAGTGGTAATCATATTGGCAGCAGCTGGAATAGAGGCGAGAAGAGTTTGTTGTCGCGCTTCAGCATCAAGAAGAAGTGTGGATACCGTTTGAACGTTGTATGGAATAGGACTAGCCAAGATGACAGTAATAACAGATTCAAAATCAGTAGATAAACCATTTAAAATAGCCGTAACATGCTCATATTCACTAACCATTTCTCCACAGTTTGCTAAGTTATCACAGAAACTTTTAATTTTAAGTAAATAATCCTTCATGCTCAAATCACCTTTGCGTTGAGAGTGAAGTGCTCGACGATAAAACATTAGCTTGGAGGTCGTTTTGCTGCCATAAACACGAGCCAAAGTTTGCCATATTTGAGAAGAAGTGTTCATTCCAATAAGGTGAGGAAGAACTGTTTGACTCACTGATGAAAGCAACCAAGAAGCAAGAGCACTATCTTGTTGCTCATATCTTGCAAAATCTGGGTTTGGTGTTGACCCACCATTTTCATCGGGTATCATCGAGGGAGGTGGAACCAGGGTGCCGTCTAAGTAGCCTTGAAGTTTGAAGGTTTTGGCTGCTAGTAAAACTTGTTGCTGCCACAATAAGTAGTTGTCATCATCTAGGATAATATTAAGCTTTTTGGTTGCAAAAAGTCTTCCATCAAAGCCATCGACGGAGCTCCCAATCGCACCAGAGACAGTGACAGATTCAATCGTTTGACTGGTGGCGTTACTGTTGGTGTTGGTCATAACGAAAGCTTAATCCGTGAGGAAGAAAGGCTCTGATACCAAGTTAAGAACAGTAAAAGAACATAGGCTAAATACAGAGCATAAGCAGGAAAATAATGGAGAATCAGAAAATGAGAAAATGAATTCCTTCATTCTGTTTAATGGATCATTTTTTTGGTACATTTATAGTAGAGATTGAGAGCAAAAACAGATTTTAGTAATGGAAAATAAGAGGAGCAACGTGGAGCAATCTGTTGAGAAGAATGAAAACAGAAAAATAGAAAATCCTTGGCTGCTGTGAATGACGACAAAGGTTAGGAGCCTCCACTGGTCATTTGACACCTGTCCATACTAGTAACGTTTCCTTCAACACGATTTATCCAAATAAACAATTTGTTATGCGTATATTAAGCTTTGCTTTCCATCTCAATCAAATTAGTTTACTAAATTATAAGTAACCTTAATTATCATTGTAATTATACCTCATAATTTTGATTCAAATTTAAAATTTTAATACCATCAAACCTAATCCAAATTCATTTTTGTCAATTTGATAAAAAAAATCAATCATTTACTTAAACTTGAAACAATTCAAATTTTAAATAATCTTAATAAATAACTTAAAATAATTTAAACACAAAACGATTTGATTTAAAATACCAAATTTCAAACTCAAAATTAATTTAATTCAAATGAACTAACAATTTTAGAACTCAAATTGACCCGATTCAAATTAACCAAACTTAAAATAAACATAAGCCTCAAATTCAATTTATCTCAAATTCAAAATAACCTAATCTCAAAATTATTCTAAACACATAATAACTCAACTCAAAATATTTAAAATTTGAATTAATCAAATTCAACTTAACCTACCTAAAATTAACTCAATTCACCTAATTAATAGATCTAGTTTTAATAGTATAAGGTTGGCAGCTAAGTTAAGCATGTTAAACACCGAGATTTAATGGATTAATTCATGAATTTCTCCATGTGAGATAAGAACAATATAATAGAGTTGAATCAAATCAATTGGTTGGCCTGCTCGATTGCTATTGTATATTATATACTTTTCAATTCAATAATTTGATCAGTGTCACTTTTTTATAACTAACAATGAATCAAGTTTAATATATGATAATTTGTGTATTATTTGTGTCCTGTCGTGTTAATTGTGTAAACGTAAAATTTGGATTAGTGTTTTTCAATTTCGCATATGAATGTAATTATTTTCTTTTATAGGCAAATATAAAAATATAATTTGATTTAGTGTTAGATGAAAATTAAGGATGGATGTATTATGTGATGCAGGCGAAGACAAAAATTCTTTTGGGGGAGTCGAAATAAAATTTTAATTTTTAATAGTTTATATCTTTATAATTTTAGAAAGATCAAATAAAATTTTTATAATTTTAAGGGGGCTAAAGTGTAATTTTACATCTACTAATTTAAAATTTTAAAATTTTTAAAAAGCCTAAATAATAAGTTTTTATTTTAGGGACGTTGGGCCCTTGTCAAACCCTAAATTCGCATATGTAATACATTGAAATAATTATAATAAAAATTTACATTATAAATATATTTAAATTTAAATTAATACAACAAATTAAAATAGCACCCAATGATAAAACTAAAATTAGAAGTAAATATAAATTTTAAAAAACTTTTACGTTCTTGTATAATAGTTTAACTATCATTAAATAATAAAGCCAAAATCTTTTTAAAATATTATTAATTAAGTTTCATATAATTTGAGCTTGGACAATAATTTTTGTGGGTCAACTTTGACATCATTAATTAGTTAATGATTGTTCCATTTTATATCATCTTATAATATGCATATGGGAAAGGCATGTGCTGCTTGCCTTGTAAGGTTAAAATTAGTTGTATAAAATACCTTGAAGATGGACTGATTTTTAGTAGGTGCATTAATTAAACTCACTATGTGGCACGATAATTACGATTTAATAATGCATAAACAATACTTCCAAAAATTTGTAAGGAGAGTAGTTTTTGGTTAACTCAATGCAGTTTTTTATGCCTTACGTTTCGGCTGTTTATCTTTTTAATCTATCTTAATAGCTAAACTTTCGGTTTTTTATATATATAATTCTTTCAATTATTTCATCTCTGAATTCAAGAGTTGAATTTCATTTTCATTTTTCAAATAAAAAAATATTGGTGCTCCCTATCCATTAATTGGGTTAGGCTACTTGAAAAGTGGAAATATTTGAACAAAAATATAAATTCCAAAAATGAGATTGGGTAAAAAAGTAAACCCTATTTAAAAATGGATAGAGTCTCAGGTAAGGATTTTTGGCTCGGGCCTGACTCAAATTAATAAAAAAACAAAAAATTGTGTTGTTTTCTTGTTGTTTAGTTGCCACTTTCTTATTTTTTTTCTCATTATTTTGCTAAATTTCACCATTATGTTACTATTATTTTATTGTTATTGTTTGCATATTGTATAAATATTGTTTTATTATTAATTTTGTTACTATTTTATAGGCATTTACTTGTTAAGTGACACATATCTTATTGTTATTTAAGTACAAATATTTTTTTAATTTATTTTCAATTTATTGAGAAATATTTATTTTAATATTTTTAATATTTTGATGTATTATATTTAAAATATATATATAAATTAATTTAGACGGGTCGGGCTCTATTTTTAACATTTTTATCTAAGTCAAGTTTGGAAAAAAATTTAAACTCATTTTTCGAGTCAAGCCGAGCCCAAACCTAACAAACGAGCCTTGAATTTTGACAAAGTTCAGCCCAACCCATGAACAAGTTTAGCCCTCCTTTTTAGTGATTTTTTATTATTTATAATTTTAGATATTCATCATTATATTATATATATATAATTGAAGTTATTATGATATTATGATTGGCTTAAACAGCTTGTCCTTCAATTCTCAACTCTATAATGGCAAGTTCAATAGGAAAAAATACAAAGGATTATGCAAGTAAACGCTGTAAAGCAGATTAGGTAACCTTTCTGATAAATAATATGGATATCCATGCAGATCCAATTTTGACTTTCATCCCTTTACGAAAATTGAGAATCTAGTCTGTCTATTTTATTTTATCAAAATTTAATCTTTATATTTTATGAAAATTAAAAGGTTAGTCTAATTCAGTTGCATTGTCAAAATTTTGCTATTTTGAAAATAATCAGTTTAACAATTTATATTTATATGCATAGAATTAACAAAAATCAGCATTGTATCAATTTATATGTGATAAATTAGCAAAAAAACCAATAATTTAAGTTTATGTGTTTACAACCAATTAGATTAATTTCTTAGTTTTTGTATGATAGTCATTAAATTCTAACAAATTAATGTAGAAAAATTAACTTCTCATATTTCAGTAAGTAAAGAGATGAGTTTCATAATTAAATCATTTATAATTTATATATATTATCAGGTAGCTCAAGTAATCCTATAATGGTTGATCGAGTCTTAGGCCTAGTTTAAGAATGTTTCTCAAAAATACTTTTAAAAAAACACTTTTGGGGAGAAGTTAAAATTTTCAACTTCTGAAAAGAGTATTTTTGGGCCAATTTTTGGCTTGAGAGAACCATTTTTTCCCTCAAAAAATAATTTGTTTAGAAATGCTTTTATCCTAAAAGTGTTTCTAAGAAGCAATACTAAATTGTCTCTTAGTTCGATTGGTATGGGCATTGTTGCCAATGCAGGAAGACATAGGTTTGAATGCACTGAAGGCATTATTCTCCTATTTATGAGTTGGGGAAGGGTTATGGGTAGTATTAGACATTGTGTCAAAAAAGATCAAATATAATCAGAACCTATAATGAGATTGTTCAAAAAAAAAGAGAGGTAATCCTATAGTGCCTAATTATGCTCTCAGTTCAAGTATTTTTTGTACATTTAAAATTTAGTCCTTTTACTTTTAATCCTAAAATTTTAATCCCTTTACTCTTTTAGTTTAATAATTAAAGTCCAATTGATAATACCAAACCACTTTAGCTAAATTGGATTATATATCTTTCTTTTAAAAAAAATTTTAAAAATTTACTCATGTAGCTAATAATACATGCATGAAAAGCTAAATAACCAAATAAAAATGGTTACATATCATGTTGTAAGATTTCCGATTGCAAATGCATGGTTGTAAGGTTGTTTAGCAATCTTTCAGAGTGATTTTTTTTTTACATTGTTTACACACAACTTTATATTGGTTATGTGAGTTTTTTAAAAATATATATAAAAATTAAAAAAAATTTATTTTGATAGTGTTATCAATTGTGCTTCAAATATTAAATTAAAAAAATTAAAAAGACTAAATTTTAAGAATTAAAAATAGAAAGACTAAATTTTAAAGGTAAAAAGATATAAAGATTGGAAGCATAATTAAACCTCTTATAATGTTTTCTTGGAAAGTACCCCCTTATAAATTGATAGTTGAAGTTGGTTACATGAATTTATAATGCATGTCTCAAACTTAAATTTTAACATCAAGCAACAGAGATATGGTCAGGACAATGGAGATTATTAATGACAGCTTCACAAATTAAAAAGTAAGAAATAATGTACAAATTGACATTTAAAAAAGAAAAACAAAAATGAGGAGAATACGCGTACGTCTTTGAACCATGTGTTTGTTGGCATACTTCACTTTTTCCTCGGCTATCCCTGAGGAGTTGTTTAATCATTGTCATTAACTGAAATTATTAAGATAAACAAAAGAAAATTTCAGACAAAGTATATGATCAAGAATAATTTTAAAGCATTTTCATGCACATCCTTTTAGGATTAGATCGCAAAACTCTATCAATTATTGACCAAACCAACACGGGGCGCATCAATCCATGAGTTTTACCACCACATGCGCTGTTAAGAACTTGTTTTGTGCAATTATTTGTTGGATTGACTAAAGTTGTGAGACGCTAAGCTATGCAAATTAAAATTTTACATTTCACAAAATTTTTAAAAATAATATGATTTTATAGTAATAAAGTTACTTGATTGGAACTGAAATCCATCTAGGAAAATTGTAAAAGGTAACGAGTTTTTCTTCGATTATTGTAATTTTTAATTTTTATTTTTCAAAATACGTATGCTTTGATATTGTTTCCCTGAACATACCTTTTTTTAGGGTTACTTTGACATTTTTAAGTGTTAAGATTATTGGGTGAGTAAAATTTGATTCAATTCGATTCGAAACAATTGATAAAAATTTAAAATTTGAATTAAATAGTTTGAGTAATTTGAGTTAGTCAAGTTATTCGGATCAACTCGAATAAAAAATTAAGTTTTTCGGTTTAACTCGAATATGAATTACACAATTCGAGTTATCCGAAAATCTGAATAAAAAAAGATAAAATTACGTCATTTTAATAAATGTTTACATTTTCCAAAGTTACAAGTCAAAACCATTAAGTTAAAAGGCAAAACTACGTCGTTTTGATAAATGTTTACTCATTAAGTTAAAAGCTGTTGAGACAGCCGATGGTCGCCGTTGAGCCATGACAGACCGCTGGTGATCTCTACAAGATTTGGTCTGAGACCCAAAGCAATTAGGGCACGAAACAGAAAAGGGGAAACGTAATCTGAATACAACTTCTATAAATGAGGAAAAAAGGTCTATTTTAACTTACAGTCATGCCACTTTTTATACAACTTCAATTCAATCCCAAACTAATTAACCAACTAACAATTTCTAGTTTAAGAGCTACTAACTAAACGCTAACCAACTAACAACTAACGAACCCTTCAACACTCCCCCTTAAGTTGGAGGGTGATAAAGATCCTTAACCCCCCAACTTGGATATCAAATACTCATGTTGTTGGACACCAAGTGCCTTTGTCATGATATCCATAAGTTGCTCATTAGTGCGCACATGTTGAGTCTTAATTAACCCATCTCGTATTTTTTCTCTAACAAAGTGGCAATCTATTTCGATATGCTTTGTCCATTCAAGAAACACAAGATTTTCTGTGATTTGAAGTGCTGTTTGCCTATCAGAAAGCAGCAAAGCTGGACCAAATTTGTCAAAACAGATTTCTTTTAACAAATTGTCCAACCAAACTATCTCAGCAGTTGTCGATGCCATACTCCTATATTCAGCTTCGGCTGATGAACGGGAAATTGTACTTTGCTTCTTTGATTTCCAAGAAACAAGAAAACTCCCAAGTTTAATACAAAACCACGTGATAGACCTTCTTGACATGGGGCACGCGACCCAATCAGAATCACAAAAAGCAATAATTTGTGCTTTGTTTTCAACTGCTAATAAAATCTCTTGCCCCGGGCTCTTTTTTATGTACTGAACAATATAAAATGTTGTTTCATAATGGGATTTCTTGGGTTTTTGCATAAACTAACTCAAATGTTAAACTGCATATGAGATATCTGGTTGAGTGTTTGTTAGATACAACAACCTACCCATAAGCCTCTAATATGTCAATACATCTGATAATAACTTACCATCACTATCTACCAAATGCACAAGCTCATCGTACTCAGCTATGGTGAATTTCTTATTTTGCTCAAGTGGTGTGCCAACTGGTTTTGCTTCTCCCAGCCTAGCATTTGATATCAACTCCAAGGCATACTTTCGCTAACTTAAAACGATGCCATTGCTTGACCGTGCTATCACAATACCAAGGAAATATTTTAGTTCTCCCAAGTCTTTCATTTTGAAACTCTTATAATGAACATTCTTTAACTCATCAATCACCCCAATATCATTCCTTGTAATTAGCAAGTCATCTACATAAACCAGCAGCTCAACAATCCTATCACCTTTTTTTTTTGTTAACAAAGAATAATCGTGCTTTCTTTGAATATATCCACTGTGTATGAGGGCCTCAATTAACTTCAAATAAAGAGAGTTAAGTAAACGACAAACCTAATGCTCCCCCTATTTACGAAAACCCTTCTGAAGATCCATGTAAACTTCGTCATACAAATCACCTTGAAGAAATGCATTATAGACGTCCATCTGAAAGAGCGGCTAATTACGTATAGTAGCAATACTAATGACAGCTCGAACAGTTACTTGTTTCACAACCAGGGAAAAAGTCTCTTGAAAATCCACCCCATCTTTGTAACAGCCTGATTTTTAGTGTTGATGAAACAGTGGTTTCAGGACCACAAATTACCATCTTGTCGACTCGTAAATATTGTTTATAGAATATTTATGGAGCCATTAGTGCCGTATTAAAATTTGGCCAAGAAATTTTAACATTTAGACAGTTAATTAAAGAAAAAGAACTAAATTGTAAAAGATGCAACACTTATTAATTAAAGCACTAGGATAATTTAATAGCTTAACTAATAAATAAGGAAGGAATTAAGTAGTAATTATACCTTAGTCATTATGGTGGGATGACAACTTGGTTAAAATTGTTAAAATATAAAATAATTAATGGTAATTTTGTAATTTAGATAAAATTAAAACAAAATTAAAGAATGAATGAAACAATTTTACCTTTCATTTTCTTCTTCAAGTGACAAAAATCCACTGCTATGGAGAGGAAGAGTTTTGGTTTGCTAATTCTTTTACATGTAAGTGATTTTTGTGCCCATTTCTTATCATTTTTATATTTTTGAGATCGTTGCAACTAGGTCCAACTAGCTTGTATCTTTGTTTTTGAATTTGCTAAAAATTTTAGAAGTTTTCATTGATGAATCTTGAATTTTTTTGATGATAACTATGTATTTGAAGCTTTCGATATGTTGTTTGGTGATTTTATAAAGTGATTTTTGTTAGATTTTGATTGTAGGATTAAATTGTGAAAATGTCAAAATTTCAGGGTTTAATACTAAATTTGATGTTTATTAGCAGTTGGTTAAGGGCCTAGTATGTTCAGCTGGCATATTGACTTGATAAAATTGGTTAATTTGATAATTTTTGGGTTAAGAGACTAAATTGTAAAAAGTGTAAAAGTTGGGGGTAATTGTGTAAGTTTGAAAAAAATAAAAGGGTATAAAATGTAAAGTGAATTGGAAGGTGAAATGTAGGCTAATGATTGAAGAATTTTACATTTTAGATCAAGACCCAATTGATACTGTGGAAAAGGAAAAATTGTGGAATAGTCCTTGAACTTCTACAACTACTACAATTTAGTCTAGTTAAGTTCGAACAATTTATAATTAAACTTCTATATGGAATGTTTGATGATATTATGTAATATGATATATATATTTGATTATAAATGATGTAAAGTTATTTGAGGAAAAATTGTTGAAATTCTATACTTGGATCGGATTGAACGCGGATAGAGTACAGTTGAGATATGGTGTGTTATGGAGGATTGGAATGGTAATTATTGTGGAGTGATATATATATGTTTTCCAAGTAGACCTAGGTTCTGCATTTGTTGCGAACTCTCGTGTTACACTCTCTTTTTGGTGTGTTTTTGTTTGGACTAGCTCTTCAAAGCCATTGGTTTGTTTCGAATCGATTAGCTTTTATGAGCATCTGGTGTGTTTTGGTTGGATTATCGATGTACTCTTATCCGTAAGTCGTTCATCGGATTGAAAATATCAGTAAGGTAACTTGTTTAGTGATTTTGATGGATTTGTCATATATTTGAGTTTTGAATTGAATTTTACAATTCACCGTTGAGGTTGTGACTGACAAGGAACACATATGGTATTATTATTATTTGATTTGTTTTACTTACTTTGGTAAGATTTTTTGTTTTAGTACGCCAAACTTACTAAGCTTCAATAAGCTTACATGTTTTATTTTTGTTCTTGTAGAGACTTTGAAGGTTGGACGGTCGGATCAGCACCCAAGTTACACTATCCACTCATTCTCAGTAGTTTTTGGAATGTTCATTTTGGATTATATGGCATGTAATAGACTTGTATGTCATTACTATGTCATGAAGCATAAGCTATTACTTTCCCTGCCCTCATCCTAGTGAGTGTAGAGCTAAGTCGGGAGCATGTTATAGATGTGGGTTGATTGACAACTTTCTTCAGAATTTTCCTAAACAATTAAAGGAAACTGAAGAATAGAATGAAAAGCAAATGTCTACGTCTCAGAAAGGTAGATGTCCAGGCCAGAACAATATTGTAAGGATTACTCGTACAAGAGCAAAATACTTACTCGTACGAGAGCAAAATACACTATTGTTCGGTCAGAGACTAGAGCACCGGATCGCACATATACCATATAAGCTAGGGAGGAAGCTGTTGCACCTGATGTGATTGCTGGTATATTCTATCTCTTTAATGTTACTATGCATGTACTGATTGACCTTGAGTCAACTCATTCTTATATTTGCACTGCATTAGTAACAGAAAAGAAATTACCTGTTGAATTAACTAAATATGATATTCAAGTTACTAATCCATTAGGTCAAAGTGTGATAGTTAACTTAGTTTGTCGTAAATGTCAGCTGAAAGTTAGAGGTTGTGAATTCCCTATTGATTTGACGTTACTACCTTTTTGGGAATTTGATGTTATTCTGGGTATTGATTTGATGTTATTCTGGGTATGGATTGGCTATCATTACATGATGTTGTGGTAAACTATAGATAGTAACAGATTGATTTGAAATGCCAGATAGGAGAGGTGATTTCAGTTGAATCTGACGGGCCGAATAGTGTTGTTAGAATCATTTCAGTTATTTCTGCACAGAGATTGATACATAAAGGTAGTAAAGCATTTCTAGCATACATTCTTGATATCAGAGATTCAGAATCAAAGTTAAATAAGTTAACGATTGTTAGTGAATTTACTAATGTATTTCCTGCAGAGTTACTGGGTTTGCCTCCTAATTGTGAAGTTGAATTTGTGATTGATCTGGTTCCTAAAACTTCACCAATATCGATATCACTGTATCGCATGGCACCAGTTGAATTAAAAGATTTGAAAGCACAGTTGCAAAATTTGTTAGACAGAGGGTTTATTCGACCGAACATATCTCTTTAGGGTGCACATGTATTGTTTGTGAAAAAGAAAGACGGCTCTTTGAGATTGTGTATAGACTATAGACAGTTGAATAAAGTCATAATAAAGAATAAGTATCCCTTGTCACGTATTGATGATTTGTTTGATCAATTAAAAGGTGGCACAGTGTTCTCGAAGATAAATATTAGATTCGGATATTATCAATTGCGGGTTAAAGACTGTGATGTGTCAAAGACTGCTTTCAAAACTCGTTAAGGTCATTATGAGTTTCTGGTAATACCATTTGGTTTGACTAATGCCCTTGCTGCTTTTATGGATTTAATGAATTGTGTTTTTCAACCTCATTTGGATAGATTTTTTGTTGTGTTTATCGATGATATATTGATCTATTCTAAGGCAGAATCTAAACATGCTTAACATTTGAGAATCGTGTTACATGCTTTAAGAGAAAAATAGTTGTACACTTCAGTAAATGTGAATTCTGCCTTCGTGAGGTTGGATTTTTGGGTTACATAGTATGAGCTGACGGGATTCGAGTTGATCCAAGTAAAGTTTCTGCTACGATGAATTGGAAAATTTTGAAGAATGTTTCTCAGGTGCGAAGTTTCCTGGGTTTAGCAGGTTACTACCGTCATTTTGTTAAAAACTTCTCGATCATTGCTTTATCAATGACCAAGTTACTATAGAAAAATGTCAAGTTTGTTTGGTTTGATAACTGCCAACAGAGTTTTAATCAACTGAAAAACATGTTGACAAAAGCTCTAGTGTTGACTCAGCTTAAGTTTAGGGTAGCATATGTTATCTATAATGATGCGTCTCTCAACAGTTTGAGTTGTGTGCTGATGCAGGTAGGGAAAGTAATAGCTTATACTTCACGATAGTTAAAGCCACATGAAAGGAATTATCCTACTCATGATTTCAAATAGGTTACAATTGTATTTGCTTTAAAGATTTATAGACATTATTTATACAGCGAGAAATGTCACGTGTTTACGGATCACAAAAGTTTAAAGTATTTGATGACTCGGAAAGAACTGAATTTGAGACAGAGACGTTGGTTACTGAAAGATTATGATCTGGTTATTGATTATCATCCGGGAAATGCTAATGTGCTTGCGGATGCACTGAGTCAAAAATCGTCATTGTTTGGACTTCGAGCATTGAATGCTTGTTTAACTCTGAATGAAGATGGTTCTATACTGGCAGAATTGAGAACTAAAAACTATTTCTACAACGAATTCAAGACTTACAAAACAACTATCTAAATTTGTTATTAAAATGAAAATTGGTTCAAGATAATTTGACTATTGAATTCAGTATTAATGATAATGGTATGTTACATTATCGTTATAGGATTTGTGTTCCAAATGATTTAGTTTTGAAATGTGATATTCTGTCTGAAGCTCACAGTAGTACGTATTCTATTCATCCTAGTAGTACAAAGATGTATTGTGATCTGAAACAGATGTATTGGTATGAAACGTGAAATTTGTGAGTTTGTAGCTAAATGTTTGATTTGTCAACAGGTAAAAGCAAAGCATCAGGTACCGTCAGGTTTACTACAACATGTTATGATTCTTGAATAGAAGTGGGAGCAAGTCATAATGGATTTTGTGTCTGGTTTACCTGTAACTCCGAAAAAGAAAGATTCGATTTGGGTGATTGTTGATAGATTAACTAAATCTACACACTTTATTCCGGTCAAAATAAATTTCTCATTTGAAAGATTAGCGAAATTATATGTGTTAGAGATTGTAAGATTGCAGGGGGTTCCGATATCTATCATTTCTGATCGTCATTTGAGGTTTACATTGAGATTTTGGAATAAACTTCACAAGGCTTTGGGCACTAAACTCAATTTCAATACAATGTTTCATCCTCAAACAGACCAACAGTCAGAATGAGTGACATAGATTCTAGGAAATATGTTATGATGTTGTATACTCGAGTTTGAAAGTAGTTGGGAAAGGTATCTACCGTTAGCTAAATTCGCTTATAATAATAGTTATCAGTCCAATATAAATATTACACCATTTGAAGCTCTTTATAGAAGAAAGTGTAAAACATTGTTGTATTAGTCTGAATTGAGTTAATTCAAAATGGTGGGAATTGATTTGATTCGAGAAGCTAAAGACAAAGTCTAAATTATTCGGGATTATTTGCGAGCTGCATTTGATCATTAGAAATCATATGCGGACTTGAAAAAAAGAAGACAGAATTTGCTATTGGCGATCAAGTATTTCGAAAAGTTCATCTATGGAAAAAAGTACTACTTTTGGCTGAAAAGGGAAGCTGAGTCTGAGATTTATCGAATCGTATGAGATTATTGAAAGAATCAGCATTGTAGCTTACAGAATAGCTTTACCTTCTAAACTCGAGAAAATTCATAATGTGTTCCACGTTTCAATGCTGAAACAGTATAGATCTGATCTTTCACACTGATTCCTCATAGTGAGATTGAATTGCAGTATCCAAATCTAATCTTAGGTAACAATTTTGAGGAAGAAATTTCCTAAGGTAGGGAGAGTTGTAAAAGCCCGATTTTCAGGGGTGACGTAACAATGGTTTTGGGACCACAACTTTCCATTGTGTCGACTCATAAATATTATTTATACAATATTTATGGATTCATTAGTGTCGTATTAAAATTTGGCCAAGAAAATTTAACATTTAAACGGTTAATTAAAGAAAAATGACTAAATTGTAAAATGTGCAAAACTTATTAATTAAAGCACTAGGATGATTTAATAGATTAATTAATAAATGACGAAGGACTTAAGAAGCAATTATACCTTATTCATTATGGTGGGACGACAACTTGGTTAAAATTGTTAAAATATAATATGATTAATAGCAATTTTGTAATTTAGACAAAATTAGAACAAAATTAAATAATGAATAAAACAATTTTTACTTTCATTTTCTTCTTCAAGTGACTGAAATTCTAGGTAGAGGAAGAGTTTCAGTTTGCTTAATTCCTTTGCATGTAAGTGATTTTTGTGCCTGTTTCTTATAATTTTTATGTTTTTGAGATTGTTGCAATTAGGTCCAGCTAGCCCGAATCTTCGTTTTTGAATCTATTAAAAAATTTATAAGTTTCCATTGATGAATCTTTAATATTTTTTATGACAACTATGTATTTGAAACTTTGGTTGTGATGTTTGGTGATTTTGTGAAGTGATTTTTGTTAGATTTTAATTTTAGGACAAATTGTAAAAATGTCAAAATTTCAGGATTAATAGTGAATTTGATGTTTATGAGGGACTTTTTAAGGGTCTAGTATATTCAATTGGAATATTGATTTGATAAAATTTGTTAATTTGATGATTTTCAGGTTAAGATACTAAATTGTAAAAATTGTAAAAGTTAGGGGTAATTGTGTGAATTGAAAAAAATAAAAGGGTATAAAATGTAAAGTGAATTGAAAGGTGAAATGTAAGCTAATAATTGAAGAATTTTACATTTTAGATCAAGACCCAGTAGATACTGTGGAAAAGGAAAAATTATGGAATAGTCCTTGAACTTCTACAACTACTACAATTCAATTTACGTAAGTTTGTACAGTTTATAATTTAACATCTATATGGAATGTTTTGATTATATTATGTAATATTATATATATATTTGATTATAAATGATGTAAATTTATTTGAGGAAAATTTGTTGAAATTCTATACTTGGATTGGATTGAACGTGGGATAGAGTACAGCCGAGATATGGTGTGTTATGGGGGATTGGAGTGGAGATTGTTGTAGAGTGATATATATATATGTTTTCTTAGTAGACCGAGGTTCAAAATTTTTTGCAAACTCTTGTGTTACACTCTCTGTTTTGGTGTGTTTTGGTTGGACTAGCTCTTCAGAGCCATTGGTATGTTTCAGATGGATTAGCTCTTATGAGCATCTGGTGTGGTTTGGATAGATTAGCTTTTATGAGCATCTAGTGTGTTTCAGTTGGATTGTTGATGTACTCTTATCCGTAAGCCGTTTATCGAATTGAAAATATCAGTAAGGTAACTTGTTTAGTGATTTTGATGGATTCCTCATATATTTGAGTTTTGAATTGAATTTTACAATTCACCATTGAGGTTGTGGCTGACAGATAACACATATGGTATTATTATTATTTGATTTATTGTACTTACTTCGATAAGATTTATTGTTTTAGTGCATCAAACTTACTAAGCTTCAATGAGCTTACTTGTGTTATTTTCTGTTTTTGTAGATACTTTGAAGGTTAGGCAGTCGGATCAGCACCCATGTCACACTATCCATTTATTATTCTCATTAGTTTTCGGAACGTTCATTTTGGATTATATGGCATGTAATAGACTTGTATGTCATTACTATTGTTTTGGATATATAAAATGTTAAGTATGACCTTAAATGCAAATAATTACCTTATATGATATATATGAGAATGAGGTAAGATGTTTTAATGCAAAAATGAATGATCTGCATTAATGTACTGTTGTGTTTGAGGTGCCTATGATAGGTACATTAGTTAGGTGTTAGATTTTGTGAATTGATCAGTTGTGATTAATGATTTATTTTGATGTGTAATTGTATATACTTGTGGTATCAAAGAGGATACATTGGTTAGACAATTAGGATGTTGATTTGGCATTTTTTTTGGCTGGTAAATGTATTACTTAGAGTCCAAGTAAGCTTGAAATGGTAAACTTGTTGTTTAAGGTTCATTTTAGGCCCACATGGCCTAAGACACAGGCATATACCTTAGCCGTGTGAGGTGCACAGCCTGGTCACATAGCCGTACGTTATCTAATGAGTCCTTTATGGTTCATGTTAGTGAGTTACATAGCCTAAGACATGGTTTGGCACACGGACGTGTGACACGGCCATGTGACCCTACTCAAAGAGTTAAGTGGGTAAGGACACAGGTCGAGACACGACCGTGTGTCCGTAGTTTGTGTAACACCCCTTACCCATATTCAACACCGGAACAAGATACGAGGCATTATTAAACTTACATCGTAAGGAAACATACAATTCCGAGTCATAAATTTTCATCCAAATTAAAACTATTTATGCTCAATCATAAAGTCTCTAATACAGGCCTGGGAGGCTCAAAACATGTTTTGGAAGTAGTTCGGGACTAAACCGATAACTCAGGGAACTTTTACAAAACTTAGAAAAATTTTGCTCTGTACATGGGTCACATGCTTGTGTGGTTTAGGACACGTCCGTGTGGGCAGGCCGCGTGGTATCACATGCCCGTGTCCTTAACCTGTGTAACTCTCTAACTTGTAAGGCATGAAAAAATTGAAGTCACACGCCCGTGTGCTAGGTCGTGTGGTCAATTTTAATTTTCATAAAATAGGTGCAGACTTCACACGGTCGGGACACACGCCCGTGGTTAAGGCCGTGTCCCTCACACGGCTGAGACACACGCCTGTGTCTCTGCCCATGTGCTCAATTCTGAGCATTCTGTTTCTCAAAATTAAGGTACAAGGGACACATGGCCAAAACACATGCCCATGGGACAAGCCGTGTGTCACATACGGTCTAGACACACGCCCGTGTGTCTACCTGTGTAGACAAAATAAAAGTTATTTACCAAGCCATTTGTCACCCTCATTTACACCTATTGACACAAATTTAATGGCATAGATCATAGTATACTTAGGCAACCAAAATATCCATAATCAAGGTTAGACCATATCATTTCATTATCATACATAACATATCTACAACATCCTTTCCTACCAAACTAAATCATACCAACTTACATCCACAAGTACCAAAACAAATACTTTTATCATGCATAATTCTTCTTAGATTTCCTTGCATACCAACAAGCCAATTTCAACTATTCAACAACAAAACCATTAAGTCACATTCAACCATTCACCAATCATATAAAGAGCACATCATAAAGGAGATATTTGCACCTGTACGATTATACTTAAGCTTACAACCTAATTTAACCAAGCTGCGTCAATTACATGGCTATATATCAAACCACCTTAAACAAATATAAGCCAACACATTTGGCCAAATTCGTAATGACACATATAACAAAATGATCAAGTCCCTATACATACCATATAGTCAAAATGTTTAAGATCATCGATACCCAAAATGACAGTTTGATAGTGTGATGCGATCTCCGACGATCTCCAATTCAAGCTAGCTTGGTGACACTATAAAACATGGAAAGTAAAACGGAGTAAGCTATATAGCTTAGTAAGCTCGTATGAAAGAAATAAGTAAATCTTACCATACATTTAGCTTTCAAATAATATAATATAAAACGATGAAATTTAACATAATCTCATAACCATAATTCCTTCCATCATAAACTTACCTTAAATTCATCATTTCGCAAATTTAATAATCATAAGTTTTGTGTACATACCTGTACCATCTCATAATAATTTCATACTTATTCTCATCATTGGCATACCCAATGAACCACTAGAATAATAATGTTAGATACTCGGGAAATCTTACACACAAGGTGTCACATAAGTAGCATTTGCTACCTCTATCTCATAACACATATATGCTCACTCTTGAGCCATCAATGGGCTTGCTCACACAAGTTGTCAGTCAAGACGTAGCTACCCGGTGCTACTCATACAAGCTGTCAAGTAACCGCAACATATGCCAGTATACTTGTATCCTAATCTATTCCTAAGGTTCGATTGAGATTTCTCATTTGGCAGAACGTCACCAAATGTGCCCGTAAAGTCAATTACACAATTCATGCATAAATTAGAGCATTTAAAATATAATTTTAACAAAGCTTATTAACATAAGAATTTACCTCGGATGCAAAAAGAGCAAAAGGGATCTATTCGTCAACTATTTTGTTTTTCCCTCGATCTACACCCGAACTTTGTTTTTCTTGATCTATAATTTCACATTTAACTCATTTAATCATCAATCTATTCAATTAAGTCCAAAATCACATTATGGCAAAAAATAAAGTTTTGCCCTTAACATTTCAACATTTTACAATTTAGTCCCTAGGCTCGTAAGATGAATTTCTTTCAATCTCATCCCAACCCAAGCCTAGCCGAATATTATTTGTACACATGACAGCCCACATTTTTCATTTATTCACACTTTTCTACACATTTTATAATCTTTTACAAATAAGTCTCTATTTGTCGTTTTTACCGAAAATCACTTTACAAATGTTGTTTATCAAACAAAAAACATGCATTTTCTATCATAAAAAATCAAATTAAAAGCATATTCATCATGGATAAAATTTTAGGCTTCAACTTTCTTTCAAATTAGTCCTTGAAATAGATAGATCAAGTTACAATGATCTAAAAAAATATAAAAATCATTAAAAACAGGACAAGAAAGGACTTACAGTCGAGGTTGAAAGCTTGGCCAAACCCTAGCTATGGTTTCTCTTCAAAATTTCGGCTGGGAGGATGAAATTAGAAAATATGAACACTTTTTATTAAGTTATTTTGGCTTTATTTACCAAATTACAAAATTACCCCTAACTTAAAACATTAATAATACATCTAACCATGTCCATTTTTGTCCACTCTAAGTATAATGGTCTAATTAACATGTAAGGACCTCAAATTTAAAATTTCATAGCAATTAGATACCTTTAACTTATAGAACTCGAAATTTGCACCTATTGCAATTTAGTCCTTCTAGTCAAATTGAGCACTCAAACGATAAAATTTCTTAAAAAAATTTTCACAATTATTCTATCATGCTGTAAACCTTAAAATAGTAATAAAATAAATATTTCTACTTCGGATTTATGGTCCCGAAGCTACTGTTTCGATTTGACCTAAAAATGGGCTATTACAATTCGATTGTTACACGGCCTGAGACACGGGCATGTGTCTCAGTCGTGTAAGGTACACAACCATGTGACCCCTGTTTTGCAAATTTTGCATCTTTTTCCTAAATTTTCCAAACTATTTCAAATTGGTTCCAAAATTTTTCTAAGTTATTTATAGGGCCTCGAGGGCTCAATTTAGTGACAATATGCATGTGTATGAATATTTTATGATGTGATTATAATATTGAATGACAATATGTTTATATAGTTTTGATTGTTTAGTAATATTCCGTAACCTTAATTGTTTAGTAATACTCTGTAACCCTAAGCTGGTAACGGATATGAGTTAGGGGTGTTACAAGCTTTCTGTTGATAACCTTTACCAACAAGCCGAGACTTAAACCGCTCAACTGAGCCATCAGATCTATACTTCACCTTATAAACCCATTTGCAGCCAATGGGAACCTTACCTTATGGCAACTACACCACTTCCTATGTGCCATTTTCATCCAAAGCTTAAATTTCCTACTTCATAGATCAATCCATATTGAATCTAAAATGGCCTCTTAATATGTTTGAGGTCCAGTGACAAAAGAAACATTAGCAAAAAAAAAAGGTATGATATGGTAAATAAGAAGTAGAATAAAATCTGGAAATAGCATACTGACCTGATTCAAGTGCAGCAGTGGATTGGTTAGAACAAACATGGTCCTTCATCCATTGTGGTTATTTAGGAAGACGGAAAGTGCAACGTAACATAAGTGTAGGTGTCATTGACACAATGGGTGACTTAGAAGATAATGAAACAGGTGGTACAGAGGAGAAATGAGGTGATGGGGAATCAAGTGGGAGAGGTGAAGAATCAAGTGGTAAAGGCAGGTTATTAGGTGAAAAAGAAAATGAAGTATCAAGCTCAAGAAAAAGTATTACTATCTGTTCTAGGGAAGAAAAAAAGAGAATGGATAAGAAGTTTAAAAGGAAAATTTGTTTCATGAAAAATGACATCTCGACTTACAAAATAACTTTTCATGTTGATGTTGAATAGAATGTATCCCTTTTAGACAGTAGAATATCCCATGAAAATTGATGGTATCGATCTTGGTAAAAACTTGTCACAATTATGAGGCGTGATGGCATAGTAAAGACAACCAAACACTTTTAAACACGAGAGATTGGGTGATTTTTTATAGAAAACCAAAAAAGGACTTTTCCAACCTAAAAGTGGTGTTGGTAAATGATTAATAAGAAAACAAGCTGCTAGGGCACATTCACCCCAAAACTTGCTAGGTAAGTTAGACTAAAATTTTACAGCTCAAGCTACTTCAAGTTTAAATAAAGAACAGAAAACATTGCCTCAGCCCGAGTTTTGCTTATTGTAAAGGGCAATCTAGTTTGCTTAGATAAAGGACAAACATAATAATGGGGTATAGGAGTACTATCTGAAAAATTACATGGTTGTAAGGGCATTCTACTTAACCTCGAAATAGAAGCATGACCAAGCCGGGAATGCCAAAGTAAGGACGAATCAGTAGTAGCTGTTGTATGAAATGAAATGTTACCCTTGGTTAATGTTGAACTTGATAAAAAAGTAGGTTGAGAAGGTTGAAGGACGTATAAAGCACCCTGTTCTTTACCAATCCCTAGTATCTTGCCACTTGAGAGGTCCTGAAATATGCAAAAATTAGGATAAAAGGAAACAACACAATGTAGGTATTTAGTGAGTTTAGAAATTGAAAGTAAATTGTAACAAAAGTCTGGTATACACAACACATTGGCTAATTTAATACTAGGAGAAACAGTGCAAAAACCAATGTGTGTGATTAGCGAAGATGATCCGATAAGTAAGAAAACACAAGATTGAGATATACATAGAATCATATATTCCAAACAATGACAATTGGATAGTATATGGTCTGTGGCACTAGTGTCCAGAATCCATTCACAAGGTAAGACCATACCTGCTAAGATAATTTTTGCCAAACTCGCAACAGGTATCGACGAAGAGTCTTTGCTCAACAAATTCAATTGTGACAGCCCAAAATTGACCCTAGTCGAGAAGTGGTTTCGGGACCGCTAAACCGAGTCACCGAAATGTTTGAATGTGATATTTATTGTCTAGAATATGTAATTATGAATGTGTGAAAATTTCAAGCTTCGATTTAGTCGATTGCATGTGAATTTAGTCAATAGGACTTATGTGCGACATTTTTGAAATGTGATAGGTCGAAGCATAAGGACCTATTAGTGCATGAAATAAAAAGGGGGGACTTGCATGTCAAATTCCCCCCTAATTAGTAGTGGCCGGCCATGACAAGCATGGTAGACCAAGTGTGATGGGCAAGACATGTCATAGACATGTTGTGTTGGTGCATCATGGGTGGAAAAAAATAAAATAAGGAGCATGGGCATAAAATAATAAAAGGGAATATGATGAAAACAAAAAAAAAAGAGTGTGTGGTTGTTTCCCCCCCCCCATTGCCGTGAGTTAAAGAAAAGAAAAGAGAAAATTTTGTTCATCCTTTTTCATCTTCATTTGGCCGAAAATTCTAAGGAAGGAGGAAGGAGTTCTTGCTTCATGTTTGGTTTGGAAGAGGATTAGGAGGAGGTTTGGCCATACTTGTATCTAGATCAAGGTATGTTTGAGGTTGTGCCATGAGATTCATGCATGTTTTTAGTTGCTAGCTTGAGTTCTAATTAGCCCATGGTTCAAATCTTTGCTATGTCATGGGGATGATATTCGGCCTAGGTAGATTTTGTGTTAATGCCATTGCATGCTAAATATGAAGCTTGTTAATGATGCATGTGATGGTGGATTGATGATTCTTGAATCTTCTTTTTAGCATTTTTGAGTGAGCACATATGTGCATTGGTTGCTAGATGGAGAAGAATCGGCTAGCAAGTTGTGTGCTAAGGCCGAATATAATTTTTGTACATTAATGAGTAATGCATGGGTTAAATTGATGGAAAGGGAGAGGATGCTTTACTAGTGTATATATGTGTGTATTAGCCAAGTTTTGAACTTGAAACAAAAGGGTGTTTAGTCAATACAAGTGGCCATACTTGTAGAATGTATTAAGTGTTGAAATCGGCCCCAACATAGACATGCATATTCGGCCATAGGAAGGAGATTGGTGTTGCATGTATTCGGTTAGAGGCAAGCATATTGATGCTTTTGTCTTGGCTTAGAAAATTCGGCCAAGGGGGAAAAATTAGCTAAAATGTTGAGTTTGATTCATGATTCCGTACATATGTGACTTTAATGTCTAATGTATAAATATGGGCTAAGTGCCTTGTGTTCCTCTTTTCGATGCTCAAATGATTAAATCAATTTATTTGTTTAATTAAGCTCAAGAGCAAACGGGAACTAAATCCGATAAAGGGAAGGAAAAAGTGGTCGAATAGCTATCGGAATCGTTCGACAACACCCGAGGTAAGTTCTTGAGTAAAAGAGCTTAAATTATGATTTGATTAGATCATGTTTTAAGCAAATCAAAATCATGCTCTTTGTGTGTGGCTATTGAGCCGAAATTGCAAGAATGATAAGTGTCTTGTGTTTGAGTTTTGTTAACGAAAATGAAATACGAATGTGTCATGATTTACTGTTAAATGTGCATGGTTATTTGAATGATGTCCGGGCTAAGTCCCGAAGGCTTTGTGCTAAGTGACCATATCCGGACTAAGATCCGAAGGCATTTGTGCGAGATGCTAATTCCGGGCTAAGCCCGAAGGCATTTGTGCGAGTTACTAAATCCGGGTTAAGTCCCGAAGGCATTTGTGCGAGTTACTATAACCGGGCTATGTCTCGAAGGCATTTGAACGAGTAGCTATATCCGGTTAAATTCCGAAGGTACGTGATTTGGGAATGAATGATCTTGCTGTAAAAATTTCAGTAAATACTCTAGAAACATCCCAACATTGAGGTATGTTTCGTATGTGCTTGAATTTAGTTGAGCCCTTACAAATAAGTATTCGCTCAGTTGATAAACGAGCTACCGGCCTTTGGCTAAGTTGATCTTTTGTGTATGTACATAAGGGTTGGTAATGTGAAGCAAGTATGATATCGAAAATTTGTGCATATGAAATTATCCGTTTAGCTATATGAATGCTATACTTTTGCTGTGCTGGAATTCCTTGCTCAAAACTTACTAAGCATAAATTGCTTACTCTGTTTCTTTGATCCTCTGTTTTATAGATTTTGGTTCTCCAGCTATCGGACTCGGGATTTTGAAGTCGAAGTCGCCCACACTATCAAAGCCCTCCCCTTTTGGTACAATTTTGGTTGAACTTCGAAATGGCATGTATAGGACTACCCGTTCGTTGTGGGTCATGGACCCTTTGGACTTGTATAATTTTGGATAGCCATGCGAAAATGGCTTATATATGTTTGAGTATAATGTTATAATCATTTGGTATGGATATGGTTATTGAGAGGTGTGGATATGCTTGACAAGGATTGGCCATGGGAATGGTTAATCACTATCATAAATTGTGCTATTTATGCAAAAAGGGCTAGTTGAATCATGGAAACTATGAAATAGGTAAAGTCTACCTTAAAGGCAGATGCTGATAGCAGCAGTGATGTAGATTTGGAAAATCACTAAAAATATTAGGAATGGAATTAAATAGTGAATAAATTATGTAAACGAACCTTGATGAATCTATTTTCATAGGAAAGTAACGAAACAATCATACGGACAGTATGTTAAGAGATATTCAGGTTCTTGTGAGACAGGGCCAGAACGGTTTCTGGATTTCCTGTTCCGGCTTTGGAAATTCATTATAAATTAACCAGAGACAATTAGGAGTCAAGCCATATATGTATAGATTCCTCTTGAGTCTAGTTTCTATAGAAACAAACGGAATCAGTATTGAAGCCCTGTACAGGGAGATATCCAAGTCGTAATGCGAAAAGGTCAGTGTAGTCGATCCCTGTAACATTGGAGACTTTGACTAATAAACTGTACTAATTGGCCCAACCAAAAATTCTATAAAAAAATATGTAGATGGGCATATGAGTTTAGTTTCAGGTAAAATTTACGGAACTGGATTCCGAGTTTCGGAACTCAAGATATGATTTTTAAAGCGACTAGTACGCAGATTGGCAGTGTCTGGGAAATATTTTTTTAAGTCTGTTCACACCTCGTGTTCGACTCCGGTGACGGTCTCGGGTTCGGGGTGTTACATTTGATTGGTATCAGAGCTACGGTTTAGTCGATTCTAGGACTACCGTAATGCGTTGGGTCTAGCTATACATGCCATTTTATGTGATTATTTGATAGTGTGGTGATTTCTGACATTTGCAAATGTGTTTATTTATAGTAATGGATCCCGATCCCGACCGAGCGGTAGCTGATGATCTTGAGAGTGTAGCGCCTGCTCCCGCACAAGGGACAGCGCCGGCGGACTCTCAACCTAATGCTAGTAACCCGAATGATGAAGCTAGACAAGCTTTCTATAGCGTGATGAATGATTGGTTCAACCAATACATTCGAACTAATACGGCTGTTCCACAACCTCCATTCCCGACAAATACCACCCCCGCACCTACAATACCTCCAGAAACTGACCAAATAAGGTCAAATAAGCCCCCATTTGACAGAATCCGAAAACATGGGGCTACTGAATTTAAAGCTACGGATAGCGACGATGCCGAACAAGCTGAATTTTGGTTGGACAACACTATCCGGGTACTCGATGAGCTATCTTGTACACCCGATGAATGCCTAAAGTGTACTATCTCCTTGCTACGCGATTTTGCCTGCTATTAGTGGAGTACTCTGACTTCTGTTGTGCCCCGAGAGCAAGTAACTTGAGAGTTTTTCCAAACTGAGTTTCGGAAAAAGTATATCAGTCAGAGATTTGTTGATCAAAAACGGAAGGAATTTCTTGAGCTTAAGCAAGGTTCTATGTCAGTTACTGATTACGAGTGAAAATTTGTTAGACTTAGTAGATACACTCGGGAATGTGTTTCGTCCGAGGCTATCATGTGTAGACACTTCGAGGATGGGCTGAATGAAGATATAAAAATCTTCGTTGGCATTCTTGAAATACGAGAGTTCGTAGTACTTGTCGAGCGAGCTTGAAAAGCCGAAGAGCTTAGAAAAGAAAACAAAAAGTTGATGTGGGAACTGGAGAGTTTCGTAAAAGATCTTCGGAAAAGTCTCTTCAACAGGCATCGAAGAAATTTCGAGATAATGTGGGCTGGTCGAGAGGCACTTCAGGCCTTTTTAGACGAGATCGTGATCGACCCTCTGTAGGTACACGAGGCACTTCAGTCGCCAGTGTTGGGAATGAATGTCGAGACAGAACGAAATGTCGATATTGCGGTAAATGGCATTCGGGGAGTTGTAGATTCCCTGACCGCTCCTGTTACAAGTGCGGATCAGTTGACCACTTCATTAAAGATTGCCCGAGGTTGTCTGAACAGAATGTAAATCAGAGTGGGAAACCGGGTGCTACCACTGCTCGAGGTAGACCATCTGGAAATACGGGCAATGCTGGTGGTGGTCAGAGAGGATCTAGAGATGCTACGACCAGATCCGAGGCTCGTGCGCCTGCTAGAGCTTATGCTATACGTGCCCGCGAGGATGTTTCTTCGCCTGATGTTATTACCGGTACTTTTACTCTCTTTGATACTAATGTAATTGCTTTGATTGACCCCGGTTCTACTCATTCTTACATATGTGAAACCCTAGCATCCAGTAAGACTTTACCTATTGAGTCTACTGAGTTCGTAATTCGGGTGTCAAATCCCTTGGGTCGTTACGTGCTTGTCGACAAAGTGTGTAAGAAATGTCCCCTAGTAATTCGAGGTTCCTGTTTTCCGGCGGACTTGATGCTTTTGCCGTTTAATGAATTTGATGTTATTCTCGGGTTGGATTGGTTGACCGTGCATGATGCGGTTGTGAATTGCAAAAGCAAGACTATTGAATTGAGGTGCGCAAATAACGAAGTAATCCGAGTTGAGTCTACGGACTTGGATGGGTTGCCAGCTGTAATATCCTTAATGTTGGCCCAGAAATATGTAAGAAAAGGGTGCGAAGCATACCTTGCGTATGTACTTGATGACAAAGAATTAGAAAAGAAACCCGAATCTGTGCCGGTGGTTTGTGAATACCCGGATGTTTTTCCTGAAGAATTACCGGGTTTACCACCTGTTCGGGAGATAGAGTTTGGTATTGAGCTTGTGCCTGGGACTACGCCGATTTCGATGGCTCCATATCGTATGGCACCAACCGAGTTAAAAGAGTTGAAAGCTCAGTTGCAAGAATTGAAGGATAGAGGTTTTGCTCGACCAAGTTTCTCACCTTGGGGTGCACCAGTATTGTTCGTGAAAAAGAAGGACGGAACCATGAGGTTGTGCATTGACTATCGTCAACTGAATAAAGTAACGATAAAGAACAAATATCCGTTACCGCGTATCGATGATTTGTTCGACCAACTGAAGGGAGCCTCAGTGTTCTCAAAAATAGATTTGAGATCGGGCTATTATCAGTTGCGAATTCGAGATTCGGACATACCCAAAACTGCCTTCAGAACGAGATATGGTCACTACGAATTCTTAGTGATGCCGTTTGGGCTCACTAATGCCCCTGCGGTATTTATGGATTTGATGAATCGGATCTTCAGACCATATTTGGATCGGTTCGTAGTTGTGTTCATTGATGACATCTTGGTCTATTCAAGAGATGAGACCGAACATGCTGAGCACCTGAGACTAGTGTTGCAAATTTTGCGGGATAAGCAGTTATATGCTAAGTTCAGTAAGTGTGAGTTCTGGTTAAGAGAGGTTAGCTTCTTGGGTCGCGTGGTATCCGCATCGGGTATTCGAGTTGACCCGAACAAAATTTCAGCCATACTTAACTGGAAACCTCCAAGAAATATTACCGAAGTTCGGAGCTTCCTGGGGCTCGCCGGTTATTACCGACGATTTGTAAAAGGTTTCTCGATGATAGCCACACCAATGACGAAGCTACTTCAAAAGGATGTTAAGTTCGAATGGACGGAGAAATGTCAGAAAAGTTTCGATCAACTGAAAACTTATTTGATTGAAGCTCCAATTTTAGTGCATCCCGAATCAGGCAAAGAGTTTGTCATTTATAGTGACGCATCCCTACTTGGGTTGGGTTGCGTATTGATGCAAGAAGGTCGAGTGGTGGCCTATGCGTCGAGACAATTAAAGCCACATGAGAAAATTATCCGACCCATGATCTTGAACTAGCTGCCATCGTATTTGCTTTAAAAATATGGCGACATTACTTATTTGGTGAAAAGTGCCATGTATTTTCGGATCACAAAAGTCTCAAATATTTGATGACTCAAACAGACTTAAATCTGCGACAAAGACGTTGGCTTGAGTTGTTGAAAGATTACGAGCTTGTCATTGATTACCACCCAGGAAAGGCTAATGTGGTTGCGGACGCCTTAAGCCGGAAATCATTGTTTGCTTTACGAGCGATGAATGTGCACTTGTCTGTTCTACCCGACAATGTGTTAGTAGCTGAATTAAAAGCCAAACCATTATTGATTCATCAAATTCGTGAAGCCCAGAAAGTTGATGATGAATTGGTTGCAAAACGGGCTGAGTGTGTTCCGAACAAGGAATCGGAGTTTCAAATTGATGATGATGATTGTTTGAGGTTCAGAAGTCGTTTGTGCGTTCCAAGGAATTCGGAACTCATTTCGATGATTCTGAACGAAGCCCATTGTAGCCGAATGTCAATTCACCCGGGGAGTACGAAAATGTACAACGATTTGAAACGTTGGTTTTGGTGGCATGGTATGAAACGAGACATCTCCGACTTTGTTTCGAGATGTTTAATATGTCAACAAGTGAAAGCGGAACATCAAGTGCCTTCAGGATTACTTCAGCCGATCATGATACCCGAGTGGAAATGGGATCGAGTCACAATGGACTTTGTGTCCGGACTGCCATTATCAGCAAGTAAGAAGGATGCGATTTGGGTTGTTGTTGATAGACTGACTAAGTCGGCTCACTTTATCCCCGTGCGTACGGATTTTTCATTGGATAAACTAGCCGAATTGTATGTTTCTCAGATTATGAGATTACACGGGGTACCTATTTCTATCGTGTCAGATAGAGATCCGAGATTCACCTCGCATTTTGGAGGAAATTGCAAGAAGCTTTGGGTACCAAGCTGCATTTTAGCACTGCTTTTCACCCCCAAACCGATGGTCAATCTGAGCGGATAATTCAGATACTTGAGGATATGTTGAGATGTTGCATCCTCGAGTTCAGTAGTTCATGGGAACGGTATTTACCTTTGATTGAATTCGCTTACAACAATAGTTTTCAATCAAGTATTAAGATGGCACCTTACAAGGCTTTGTACGGTCGTAAATGCCGTACACCATTGTTTTAGACCGAGCTCGGTGAAAGTAAAATTTTCGGAGTTGATTTGATTAAAGATGCCGAACAGAAAGTAAAGGTAATCCGTGAAAGTCTGAAAGCAGCCACAGATCGTCAAAAATCGTATGCGGATTTGAAAAGAAAAGACATTGAATATCAGGTGGGAGATAAAGTGTTTCTTAAAGTTTCGCCTTGGAAAAAGGTACTCAGATTTGGCCGTGAGGGCAAGTTGAGCCCGAGATTCATTGGGCCGTACGAAATCTCCGAACGAGTTGGTCCGGTTGCGTATAGATTGATTTTGCCCCCTGAACTTGAAAAGATTCACGATGTCTTTCATGTTTCGATGCTTCGACGTTATAGATCCGATCCGTCACATGTGATTAATCCCTCAGAAGTTGAAATTCAATCTGACTTGAGTTATGAAGAAGAACCGATTCGTATCCTAGCTCGTGAAGTGAAAGAGTTGCGAAACAAAAGGGTTCCGTTAGTTAAGGTGTTATGGCTCAAACACGGGATCGAGGAAGCTACTTGGGAAACCGAGAGCTCGATGAAAGAACGATACCCAAACCTATTTACCGGTAAGATTTTCGGGGACGAAAATTTCTTAAGTGGGGGAGAGTTGTGACAGCCCAAAATTGACCCTAGTCGGGAAGTGGTTTCGGGACCGCTAAACCGAGTCACCGAAATGTTTGAATGTGATATTTATTGTCTAGAATATGTAATTATGAATGTGTGAAAATTTTAAGCTTCGATTTAGTCGATTGCATGTGAATTTAGTCAATAGGACTTATGTGCGACATTTTTGAAATGTGATAGGTCGAAGCATAAGGACCTATTAGTGCATGAAATAAAAAGGGGGGACTTGCATGTCAAATTCCCCCCCTAATTAGTAGTGGCCGGCCATGACAACCATGGTAGACCAAGTGTGATGGGCAAGACATGTCATAGACATGTTGTGTTGGTGCATCATGGGTGGAAAAAAATAAAATAAGGAGCATGGGCATAAAATAATAAAAGGGAATATGATGAAAACAAAAAAAAAGAGTGTGTGGTTGTTCCCCCCCCATTGCCGTGAGTTAAAGAAAAGAAAAGAGAAAATTTTGTTCATCCTTTTTCATCTTCATTTGGCCGAAAATTCTAAGGAAGGAAGAAGGAGTTCTTGCTTCATGTTTGGTTTGGAAGAGGATTAGGAGGAGGTTTGGCCATACTTGTATCTAGATCAAGGTATGTTTGAGGTTGTGCCATGAGATTCATGCATGTTTTTAGTTGCTAGCTTGAGTTCTAATTAGCCCATGGTTCAAATCTTTGCTATGTCATGGGGATGATATTCGGCCTAGGTAGATTTTGTGTTAATGCCATTGCATGCTAAATATGAAGCTTGTTAATGATGCATGTGATGGTGGATTGATGATTCTTGAATCTTCTTTTTTGCATTTTTGAGTGAGCACATATGTGCATTGGTTGCTAGATGGAGAAGAATCAGCTAGCAAGTTGTGTGCTAAGGCCGAATATAATTTTTGTACATTAATGAGTAATGCATGGGTTAAATTGATGGAAAGGGAGAGGATGCTTTACTAGTGTATATATGTGTGTATTAGCCAAGTTTTGAACTTGAAACAAAAGGGTGTTTAGTCAATACAAGTGACCATACTTGTAGAATGTATTAAGTGTTGAAATCGGCCCCAACATAGACATGCATATTCGGCCATAGGAAGGAGATTGGTGTTGCATGTATTCGGTTAGAGGCAAGCATATTGATGCTTTTGTCTTGGCTTAGAAAATTCGGCCAAGGGGGAAAAATTAGCTAAAATGTTGAGTTTGATTCATGATCCCATACATATGTCACTTTAATGTCTAATGTATAAATATGGGCTAAGTGCCTTGTGTTCCTCTTTTTGATGCTCAAATGATTAGATCAATTTATTTGTTTAATTAAGCTCAAGAGCAAAGGGGAACTAAATCCGATAAAGGGAAGGAAAAAGTGGTCGAATAGCTATCGGAATCGTTCGACAACACCCGAGGTAAGTTCTTGAGTAAAAGAGCTTAAATTATGATTTGATTAGATCATGTTTTAAGCAAATCAAAATCATGCTCTTTGTGTGTGGCTATTGAGCCGAAATTGCAAGAATGATAAGTGTCTTGTGTTTGAGTTTTGTTGACGAAAATGAAATACGAATGTGTCATGATTTACTGTTAAATGTGCATGGTTATTTGAATGATGTCCGGGCTAAGTCCCGAAGGCTTTGTGCTAAGTGACCATATCCGGACTAAGATCCGAAGGCATTTGTGCGAGATGCTAATTCCGGGCTAAGCCCGAAGGCATTTGTGCGAGTTACTAAATCCAGGTTAAGTCCCGAAGGCAATTGTGCGAGTTACTATAACCGGGCTATGTCTCGAAGGCATTTGAACGAGTAGCTATATCCGGTTAAATTCCGAAGGTACGTGATTTGGGAATGAATGATCTTGCTGTAAAAATTTCAGTAAATACTCTAGAAACATCCCAACATTGAGGTATGTTTCGTATGTGCTTGAATTTAGTTGAGCCCTTACAAATAAGTATTCGCTCAGTTGATAAACGAGCTACCGGCCTTTGGCTAAGTTGATCTTTTGTGTATGTACATAAGGGTTGGTAATGTGAAGCAAGTATGATATCGAAAATTTGTGCATATGAAATTATCCGTTTAGCTATATGAATGCTATACTTTTGCTGTGCTGGAATTCCTTGCTCAAAACTTACTAAGCATAAATTGCTTACTCCGTTTCTTTGATCCTCTGTTTTATAGATTTTGGTTCTCCAGCTATCGGACTCGGGATTTTGAAGTCGAAGTCGCCCACACTATCAAAGCCCCCCTTTGGTACAATTTTGGTTGAACTTCGAAATGGCATGTATAGGACTACCCGTTCGTTGTGGGTCATGGACCCTTTGGACTTGTATAATTTTGGATAGCCATGCGAAAATGGCTTATATATGTTTGAGTATAATGTTATAATCATTTGGTATGGATATGGTTATTGAGAGGTGTGGATATGCTTGACAAGGATTGGCCATGGGAATGGTTAATCACTATCATAAATTGTGCTATTTATGCAAAAAGGGCTAGTTGAATCATGGAAACTATGAAATAGGTAAAGTCTACCTTAAAGGCAGATGCTGATAGCAGCAGTAATGTAGATTTGGAAAATCACTAAAATAGTAGGAATGGAATTAAATAGTGAATAAATTATGTAAACGAACCTTGATGAATCTATTTTCATAGGAAAGTAACGAAACAATCATAAGGACAGTATGTTAAGAGATATTCAGGTTCTTGTGAGACAGGGCCAGAACGGTTTCTGGATTTCCTGTTCCGACTTTGGAAATTCATTATAAATTAACCAGAGACAATTAGGAGTCAATCCATATATGTATAGATTCCTCTCTGAGTCTAGTTTCTATAGAAACTAACGGTATCAGTATTGAAGCCCTGTACAGGGAGATATCCAAGTCGTAATGCGAAAAGGTCAGTGTAGTCGACCCTGTAACATGGGAGACTTTGACTAATAAACTGTACTAATTGGCCCAACTAAAAATTCTAGAAAAAAATATGTAGATGGGCATATGAGTCTAGTTTCAGGGAAAATTTACGGAACTGGATTCTGAGTTTCTGAACTCAAGATATGATTTTTAAAGCGACTAGTACGCAGATTGGTAGTGTCTGGGAAATATTTTTTTAAGTCTGTTAACACCTCGTGTTCGACTCCGGTGACGTCTCGGGTTCGGGTGTTACATCATAGTTTTTGATATTGAGCTGGTGTGATACTAGTGCTTGCATTTAATGACCACTCAATGAACCAACTGCAACAGCTTACCTACAAATTCAAATGAAACCACACTATTCATAGAGCCAGTTGAATCATTTACCTTTTTCCTAGTGAACTTAAAATCAGAAGGATACCCAATTAGTTTGTAGCAACTCTCCCTTTTTATCCCTTGATTTTGCAATCATCACAAACACCATTAAACCACTTCTTGTGAGTCATAGCAGCTGAATACACCAATGTTGGATCCAAGACTAATGGTCTTGGAGCATGAAGTCTTTGAGACTCTTCTTGCACCAACATAGAATATGTCGGATTGACGGCAGGCACTAGGGTTATTAGCAAAATTTGACTCCTAACAACACCATAGGTATCATTTAGATCGATCAAAAATTGGAACAATCATTGTTGCACAATATGGTCGGCGTTCTGCTTTGAGTGTCCACAAAAACCACAAGAGGAAAAAAGAATCAGCACATCATACTCATCCCATAATAGTCTCAATTTAGTAAAATACACATATATAGACGTAATCCCTTGACAATGGGAGGCAATCTCATGATGCAAGGAGAAAATTCGAGAGCCATCGACCTTGTTGAAATCTTCATCAATGTCTGTCCAAACTACCTCAGCACTTGAAGCAAAGACAACCTTTAGCGAAAGATCCTTGCTAATAGTGTTTAAAATCCAAGACAACAAAATGGCATTGCATCGATCCCATTACGGATGCAATTCAGCTGGCACTGAGTCTCTAGAACAAGTGCCATTGACAACACCTAGCTTATTTTTTGCCAACAACGCTATTCGCATAGCTCAGCTCCAAACAGTCTAATTTTCAAACCCAAGAAGATGATAAGAGACTAATTGTGTACTTGGAATATTTTATGGATGCAAGTACAACGAATGGTTGAAATCAACATTGAAATCTGATGGATTTACCATTCTCCTTCAAGCAGAAAAGACCAACGGTAGAGAAGCGAAAAGGCTGACAAACGAATAGAACTGTCCTCGTGACAGACGCTACCAAACAAAGGTTGAAGAAGAGACACGAAGCTGCCAAAGAAAGCCAATCACTGATGGCTCTGATACCATGTTGAGACCGTCGGTGGTTGCCTTTGAGCCATGACAGGCCAATGGTGATCTCTGCATGATTTGGTCTGAGACCCAAAATAATTAGGGCACGAAATAGAAAAAGGGAAAATTAATCTGAAAACAACTTCTATTTATTAGGAAAAAAGGTCTATTTTAACTTACAGTCATGCCACTTTTTATACAACTTCAATTCAGTCCCTAACTAGTTAACCAACTAACAATTTCTAGTTTAAGCTACCAACTAACAACTAACTAACCCTTCACTAAAAGGCAAAACTATTATATTGTTTATGTAGTTAAATAATCTTGTACTTTGTCTACTAGTTAAATAATCGATCCATGTAACAACATTAAATATAAATAATAAGATCCGTTAACTCAACTTGACTTGACTCGAATTTTTTTTTACTCGATTCAACTTGACTTGATCGAATACTCACCCCTACAAAATAAATTGATGTTAATTCCTATGGATTTTATGCCCTATAATATGTGAAAAAATGCATATGAAATATACTCAAATACACTAACAGAAAGGTAATCTTTCATCTATTTTTAATTTTTAATTTACTTTAATTCATTTAAGTCTGGTTGGGCTTAACAAATTTATCTAATATACTATATCAACAATTAAAAAATTAATAACAAGTTTTAAAAATTTTATTAACATAACATTTAATTACTATTTGAATTTACATTTTGCATATAATAAATTTAAAAAGTTAATGCTACATAGTATAATTTCTATAACATTACATGTTAAAAAAGCTATAAATAAAAATATTATAAATAAATTTAATATCTTAATAAAATATTATTTTTATTAAATTAAATTTTGAATTGAGTTTTAAATTTTATAATTATATTCGGGTATTAGTTTAATTTCTTTTTGTTTTAGACTTGAGATTTTGGCTATAATTAATTTATTTTGACTTTGGATAATAATGAGTATATTATTTAGGTTTGAGTTATATTTGGTTTGGAATAAGTATTTTAGAATAGGAGTATTAGGTTTATAAATTGAATAAAAAAAATAAAAGTTGTTCAATTGTCAATATAATATAATAATAATTAATAAACAATAAAAATATTTTCATCAATTCATATACAAATCAAATAATAATAAATTTTACATACAATTAGCAATTTAATTATTTATATAAAACAACTCTATTAAATATATATAATTTATGTTTTTTATAAGGCAAACTTAAATTGCATTGTTATAGTATAAAAGTAAAATGAATTATATTATATATTCGAAATTAAAATATTTATAACTTAGAAAATTAACATTATTTGAACCTGTTAGAGCTCGTCCGGTTTGATCTGAGCCCAAATTCGAAAAAAATTGAGCTTGGAAAAAGATTACGCTTGAATGAACCCAAGAAAATCTGAGCCCAAAAAAATCTGAATCCGGAGAAAACCCGATCCAAGTTCACTTGTTTGTCACCTCTGCTGGAACCGTAAAAACAAGATCTGATATAAAATTAAAACTGTAAACTAGGATCTATCATGTTAAATCATCAAGAACAAAGTTAGATGCGGAAGCGTACTTGAATTCATCTATTTCTTGAAATCTACAGATCTCGAGGTTTTGATCTTCCAAATTAACACATAAGAAATTCAAAGAATATTTGCTCTCTCTTTCCTAAGGATGAGATATTAGAAAAGTTATCTGTTTGTAATCTGGGGTTCATAACCTAATATATAACTTTTGCACATTAACCATAATTTCTAATTAGTCCATCATTAATTAGAAATTATTTACTAGAGTATTTACACATATTTTACCAATACTTTGTTTAATAATTAAAGCCGAATAAACCTTAACTAAATTAAATCACTTTTAATTTAGGCTAACATATTATAATAGTAAATAAAAACATGTAATTACCCTTATTATATATGTGATGTTTATATTTTCCAATAATCTGCCACTTAGACCACATATATTACTTACCCTATAATTACATGTCATTATATAACCTTAAGAGCTCAAAATTTTACTATCATATCCAAAAAGGTATTCCAAACAATCTCGTCCATTAATTATGTTAACATAGAACCAAAACGTCTTTCGTTGCATATATCGTAACTAAATTCATCCTTGATCACATATATTAACACAACCAAATGACATAGATCAATTATGGATGTGTACCATGGAAATTACATGCAATATGATCTAAATATGTCTATTTCCAACTGGTCCTTCTTAAACCTTAGTGAGATCAAACCTTACAAAAATTAGAGTGCGAATAAACCAAATAAACTTTATTTCTGTAGAAAATAAACTTAATATTCGTAAACTAAAATAGCTGAGAATTTTTTATAACATAAAATCATTAAAAAGCGCAAACTCCCCCTAAAACTAAATATCCTCAAATGACATTACACCTATATGAACAATGTGCTCATGAAAAACCTTGGTGGTAGTCCCTAGTAAGCAGATCTGCAATCATGGAGTTTGTCCTAATATGCTTTATAGGCACCTAACCACTCTGATCTTTTACTTTAACAACTAGGAACTTAAAGTCTATGTGCTTTGACTTTTATGTATTGATATAAAAATGCATGATGAGTTGTAAGTTTATCCATGTGGCGTAGAAGAAATGTTTTACGTAATGCGTATTATGCATGAATAGTACTATTGGTTGAATGCTTGTATATGAAATGCATGTATATAATGATAGCAGAGATGTGGAGGTTTGTCAAAGTGTGATTGAGATGGGAGAAGAAGCAGAGAATATGATATGTTACACGTTTTGCCTTCTATATGGCATGTGAATGCAAATCGAGATTGGTGAACGACCCCAGCCTTGCAAGGGAACACATATGTGTTCAAATTAACAAGGAGGATTTGTGGAGGTTTGGGTGAACTATACAGAAAATGAATAATGTATTCAGTTTTGTAGACTATACAGATTATGTGCACATAGTTATGAAAGCCCTTTACGGGTAGTATGAAAGCCCTTTAAAGTGGTAAAAGACTCTACAGAGTCGAAGGCTTTAAGTCGTATTAGTCTTTCAATTAGTTTTCTCATTTACGATTAGACTAAGGACATGTTTAGGTTTGTTTACTAATATAAGCTGTCTTTTCGTATTATGATCTGACCATATAATACCGTTTAGTATTAGCTAAACATTAGACAACCAATGACAACATTTGCTTCCATTTTGCTTTGTGTGCAAAAGTCGTTCGAGACAATAATACAAAGTATTAATGTAATTCATGAATAAATTTATTAACTAATTTGTCCGAAAATTACAAGTATACTTAGACAAAAAGACTATACTTAGAGCACCAGATCCAACAAAACGTTCATTGAGTCTAGTTTAAAAAATAAAACAAATATTAATTTCGATTTATGTAGGCCAAGATATAATAATTAGTGATGCATTAAGTAGACACTATGTAAGAGTATATGGCATAGTGAAAATAACTAATATTACATATAGGCATGCTATACTAAAAGCCAAAAATTCTCATATATATGCATGTACATATGGGATGTAGAAAAGAGGAGGAGTGGAAAAGTTGTAATGCTAGAAGTTATACAAAGATGGAATTGCTAATATGTATGAAATTTAAAATGAACTTGTGAAATTAGATTGAGCTTTAGTGAAATTTTAAGTTGAAAAGTACAAAAAATGTTTGAAAATAAAATAAGGATGTTTAAATATTGTTTATGAAATGTTTACAACTTGATTGTGGATCCCTATTCCAGTCTCAGACATAAGAGCCAAAGTCTCGAACAGGTCAATTTTGAATTAAAAATACCATATCCCAAGGCCATGCATCGAGATATATGCATTTTTGTCTCAAGATAAGAAAAATTTCAAATCAAAATTACTATAGTACTAAAGTAATGTCTCAAGATATGTAGTTCTGTCTCGAGACTATAGGCTATGACTAAATTTTATTGTTTTGCCTAGAAAATAAACCTCAAACTACCTCCATTCAAACCAAGTCATAAGGAAAGTTTAGAAATGTAGAACATTTAAATAACCTTAAATAGGCTTGAATGATGAATGGAACGTGAATGGATAATTAAAAATTTGGTGAAGTGATTGACTCGTAAAGTGGCATTCTTTGCTCAAGTTTAATTATGAGTTCGGGTAAATTGAACAGCCCGTTTTTAGTCAAATCGGAATTAGTGGTTTCAAGACCACAAATTCGAGTCCAAAATAAATTTATTTTAATTATTTTATGGTCTACAATATGATAGGAATATCGTATGAAAATTTCATTAAGAAATTTTACTGATTTCATGTTTAGTCGACAAAAAGGACTAAATTACATAAAGTGCAAAAGTTGAATTCTAGTAGCGAAAGGGATCAAATAGCTATGGAATTAAAATTTGAGGTCCCTATATGGAAAATAGACCATTAAAGGAGTTTGTAGATAAGTATAGGTTCATCTATGGAAAATTAATAAGAAAAGACTAATTGGAATAAATAATTAAAGATGATAAAAATCTAATATCATTTATTTCATCATCTTTCCAAATTAAAAAGATGAAAACCCTAGCCATGAGAATGAAAGAAAGTGAAACTTATTTGGCCTAATTAGGTAAGCATTCTTGTCTGTTTTAGTAATTTTATATTTTCAAATCATAAACTTAATTAGCACTCGGGGGTTAATTTGCAATTATCAAAGTATTAAATTTTTCATGGATAGTATGCTAAAATTTTGAAGTTATGTTAGAAAATGAAAGGTTTTGATATAAACAACTTTTGTAAGGAAATTTTGATGAAATTATGATTTATAAACTAAATCGAACAGATGTAAAATCGAGGCAAATTTTAAATTTTTTGAATACATGGTTTGTAAATGTTATATGTAAAATTGCCTAGGCTTGGAATAAGGATTAAATTGCATGATTTCATTTTCCAAGCCTAGGACAAAATCATAATTAATCAAAGTATAGGGAAAATAGTTATTTTTCGAAAGATGTGAATTAATTGAATTAAATATAAATTGATTTAAATTCATTTGTATAGATCTGGATAGATCAATAGAAGTCAGATCGTGGAAAAGAAAAAGTGTCGGATTAATGATTTTCGTATACGAACACTTGTCGAGTAAGTTCGTGTAACTAATTGTATAATTATATTTGAATTGAATTATGTATGTGTGTTGTATAATTGACATGTATGAAAATCGGTTACATATTCGATAATGACACAAGTATTAAGTACGTTTGAATAAATGAAATTCAATGATACAGGCTCCTAATAGGTTGTGGTCATGTATATGTTGCGGACACACCATAGCTCGAAGAGCATCCCATATTAGCTTTTTTGAGCATCCTAAATTTGGTTTTCTCGAGTTTCCCTTGATATGGTTCTTGCAAGCTTCCCGTTATAGCTCTTCAGGCATCCCGACGTCGTATGCAGTTGTGGCACACCACCTTATGAGCATCCATTATATGGTCTTCGTAATCCGATAAGGCTTTGTGAGCTTCCTGTTTATGCTCCGCAGCTCCATCTGCTCACTTAACTTCAATATATGGCTCTCAGCCCGATAATGTCTTTGAACCCACTTGCTACATGAGCTTCTAATGTTATACTTCCGTTACAATCCTGGTGCTTCCCTTACATGCTAATGAGCTCTATTATATCGGAGAGGAGAGAGCTTCCGATTATGTGCTAATGGCATTTCGAATAATTGCGAATGATACATGATGATTACAGGTGCCTGGTGTACTCTTATCACGAATGATATTCACCAGTTTTGACATGAAATATGAATCTGAGATTAATTCTTACGAGTACATCTACTTGAAATATAAGGATATGATTTGTAATGTTTCATGAATACTTAGTGAAAAGTATAAGTATATGGAAATTGATTATTGATGAGCTCATATATGTCCTTAAAATTCATTGAATTACATAACTACATGTTTGATGAGATATGTGCTTAGGCAATTGAGCAAATTGCTTTGGATTTTTTATATGCTTACCCTAAATGTAATAAATGGTAATTAATTTCCGTTATATGAACTTACTAAGCTTTAAAGCCTACTCTATTTTATTTCATCTATTTAAGTAAACAAAGCTCGTTGGTTGGAGGCTTGCAGAGATATCATCAACTATCCATCAGCTCATTTCTCTCTCTCTCTCTCTCTCTCATATATATATATATATATATATAGAATTACATTTTGGCTATAATGACATTATAGGCTAAAGTGTCATAGATGCTTGTATGTGTTTGTTGTAAAGTTATTAGAATGTTGTGATGGTCATATTTGATATGTATGTCAATGTCTTATCATGTTTAATGTGTGCTAGTGTGGTTCAATGATGGACATTTATAAACATGTTGATGATTGGCTTGAAATTGCTAATTAATACAAATAAGTTTATATATGTATATGGTCAAGTCGGTAATAAACGATTCTTAATGGATGTGGAGATGTTAATATAAAGCTTGATTTTGTTGGATTTGAAAGTCTTATATTGGCTTGAAAACATATTGAAGTGTTTATGTAGGTAGAAGGCAATTTGGGTGAGAAATATGGGCGTGTGTGACACAACCTAGCACATGGCGGTTGTTCGCCGTGTTCCCCTGCATCTTTAAAAATTCAAAACACAAAAATGCTCAGACATTTTCACATGGCTTGGCACACTATCGTGTGGCTTATCGTGTGACCCTTACTTCCTACATAAGGCCTAGAACACACAGGCGTGTAATTGGGCAATGTGACCTAAGTCAGAGAGTTACACGGGTACAAACATGGTTGGGACACGGCTGTACCCTACACCTAGGAAAAGAATTGAAATTTCGCGAAAAATTCTCTGAGTACCTATTTAGTCCCGACTTGTTTCTAATGCATGTTTTGGGCCTCGAGGGCTCATATAAGAGACTTTTAATATTATCTGACATGAATGTTAAATAAAAATGAAATATCTTTACTTGAATCTGTTTATTCTGGTAATGTTCCGTAACCCTGTTTAGACGACGGATACAAGTTAGGGGTGTTACATAAATGATGTTACATATCAAAATGAATCGTATGACATGCCAACTATAATCATGAATTTATCTGACATAGGGTATTTTTCTTTTCCAATTATCATTA